>NC_056745.1:699887665-700075165 GCF_019279795.1 Protopterus annectens
CCCACATGTTCAATGGACTTTGTAAACCAACCCGTACATAGCCCATTATCTTGTGCCGCCAATATTAACCTTTCATCTCTTGGTTTGAATTCACCTCTCCTTAACCATTCCTGTGTTCGTTCCTGATCAACATGAGATTCTTCCAGAAATTTTCTATACTTGAAACTATATTTATGTATTTTCCACATTTCTTGCCTTTTCATCTGATCCTTCACCTTATATACTTTCTTTTGTTTTTTGGCACATACAGTTGCTGCCTGATTTTTATCTACTTCTGGTTTGTTTTCCATTCCTGCTTGATGCCGATATGCTTCTGCTAAGTTAAGCAGGGAAGTCATCTTAGATTTATTCTCCTCATGTTTCAGAACTTTCACTACATTTGGGTCTTGTGAGGCCAGCAGGTATGAGTGGAGTCCCACGATTGCAGATCTATACATGTAATCAATTTCAAGGAGGCCCATCCCTGCTTCGGAATGGGGAATATATAATCTTGGTATGCACTGATTTTCATAAATCATTTGTGAGCATGAAGCATCCTTGTTGTTTTAATATCTAATCTATCTAACACGTACTGGAGCCATTCAATCACTCCAAAACTGTAAGTTAGGACAGGAAGAGCAAATCAGTTTATAACTTGGATTTTGTTCCTAGATGTCAATGCTGTTTTCAGGATTAATTTGAGTCTTCCAAAATATTGCTTGCTAAGTTTTACTTGCATTTGTTCGTGTTTTATTGATGATCCTTCATCAGTTACCAAGTATTTATACACTCCCTCTTGCTCAAGTTCTTTTATATCACATTCTTGTCCGAAACTGATGTTTTCCTAGTGCTGCAGTTTTCCTGCTTTAAACATTGCTTTCACACATTTATCAAGACCAAATGACATTCTAATATCATCTGAAAAAGTTTTAACAACTTGCAGCTAAGCTTTTAGTTATTTATTTGATGAGCTATGCAGTTTTAAATCATCGTTAAAGCGAAGATGAGAAGTCTTTAGACTTTGTTATTTTCTAGGAGCCAAATTGTAGCCATGGCCTAAGCTGCTAAGTAGACAGCTTAAGGGATTAAGGGCAAGGCAGAATATCAGCGGTGACAGAGAGTCACCCTGAAATATCCCCCTTTGAATTTTTATCCCTGGGATAATAATTTGTCCTTTATCATGGTTTAATTGCAAAGTGGTCTACGATTGTTTCATGGTCACTATAATGTAGTCGATCAGTGTAGGGAGTATCTTATACATTTCTAAGCACTCTTTTATCCATAAATGTGGGATATTATCAAATGCTTTTCTGTAGTCAATCCATGCCATATGTAGATTACCCCCTTTTTGCAGTTCTCCGCTATGACTTTATTTAGCAACAAATGATCCTTTGTTGCATATATCTTTCTTTTATTGCCCTTTTGTTGTACTGCCATAATTGAGTTTTCTTCTAAATGACTATAAACTCTGTCAGCATTAATTCCCGTGTATAGTTTATACATCGTCGGAAGGCAAGTTATTGGTTTATACTTTTTGGGGTAGCTTACAGGTTCACTCTTAAGTAGGAGCATTGTTTTGCCTGTTGTTAGCCAGATTGGTGTCTGTTCGGGGTGTGCATATAAATAGTTCTTACTCATGGCTAGGTCTTCATGCAAAGATGTTAATACTTTTAACCAAAAGTTAGGCACTGCATCTGGGCCTGGGGTTTTCCAATTAGAGGCTTTTCTTAACTTTGTTTCAATCTCGCTGGTTGTTACTTCATCTCATTTCATATCCTGTATCTTTAAACTTCTTATTCTTTCTTTTACTTCTTTTATCCATTTAGCATCTTTGTTGTGTTCCATGGGATCTTCATAGGTACTTCTCCAAAATGCATTTATTTTTCTTTTTTTGGCGGTCTTTCAATCCCTTTTACCTTGTTTCCAGTTTTCTATAAAACATTTTTGTGTCATCACTAAACTGATTATTTTGTACTTTTCCTTTATATTTATTTGTGTATCTTCTAAGTTTTTCCGCCTGTGCTGAAATTTTTAATTTATTTGCGATAGTGCATGATAGATCCTTGTCTGTTCTAATACTGCACACTGCTTTTATCACATCTATCTTTCTTAGTATTTTTGTTGATCTATTCCCTCTTCTATAGTCTTCTAACAATAACAACTCTTTTCTTAATTGCTTTATATTTTTCTCTATTCGATACTTCCATGATGGTATTTGATTTATCCCCTTCCTTTGCCTCACTACCCTGTGCTCTTGTGGTAGAACTTTATCAGTTATTAATTTAGCTGCACAGTAACATATCCTGTTCACTTCTGTTATATGTTATATCGCATATATCTCTATGGACAGTCCTAATTACTGTGTTCATTTGTTTTATCATACTTCTGACTTTTGGGGTTTTATTAACCTTCTGCAGTCTATTTATTTAATTGATTTTAATATATCTATGTCCATTAAATCAAGCAACTCTTCCCTTAGTTCATTTTCTTCCAGACTGAGGGCACATCCTTTGCTTTCCATTTTGCTTTCCATTTCCTGTGGGCATTCTATAGAAAGCTCTGCAGCATCTTCCTGTGGCACCTTCTCTTCAGTTTCATCCTGTGCCATCCATTGCTCTGTCATATGGGAACTCACTGGCCTGTCACTCCTCAACATTGACTGCATCAGAGTTTCCACAGTCTCCTGTTCCTTTCCTTGCTGTCTAGCTTCAAATGAACTTTTATACTGGTTTCCTGTGGAAGGCTCTAAAATATATTGATATGGCACCTGACCAGTTGCTTCCTGTTCCACTGGTTTCCCCTTAATTTGGATATCCATTGCTCTATCCTATTGTGGTGTTTTCTGTCTTCGATTTTCTACATTTCTTTAACTTCTCGATTCCTGATCTCCTTTTCTACCTTCCCTCTTTGTCTTCTTATTTTTTTGTATTGTAAAGTTTTCCATATCTGGATTCCTTTGCCTCTGTTTCTCTTCAAATATCTTTGGTGCTGTTCTTTTTGTATTGGTTAGTTTTGCTTTCTCCTTTGCATAAATATTACACCATATTAAATGTCTTTTTCTTTCCCATGTCCATATTTCTTCTTCAGATGTCTCCTGATCTTCCTGCTTCTCCTTACTTTGGGGACTCACCCCATCATACTGTGATGTAGTCTGTGTTAGACTTTCTATATTAAATCCTTCACTTCGCAGACACTCCATAACTTCAAGTTCTATTTCTTTAGCTTCTGCTTTACTAATCTTCTTTTCCACATTCCATCTTTGTGATATTACTTTTTTATTGTGAAATTTTCCATATCTGGATGACTTTGCCTGTATTTCTCTTTGAATATCTTTGTGGCTGCCTTCTCTGTATTAAGTAACTTTGCTTTCTCCTTTGCATAAATATTGTACCATATCAAATCTCTCTTTCTTTCCCATGTCCATATTTCTTTTTTATACTTTTCAAAAATGTTTAGGTTTTGTCATTTACATTTTCGCACTTCCTCTGATATTTCTTTTTCCAAACAGATCAAAGTTTCTTGATCTGTATACTGTTTTTCAAAAATCTATTGTATTAATGAACACAAATTTTTCTTTGAAGCTTCTGACAGTTTTTCCCATGAAAGTATTTTTCTTTCCTCTAATTTATGTCTTAATCTCAATAGTCCACTCTATCATCTTTATGTCTCTTCTTTGGCCTATAAGTTTTTGTGGACTGCTACTACGGGGGCCATCCTCCCCTGGGTCTGGCCTGGCCCCATTGTAGGAATGTTTCCAAAGTTTGAGGATTCTACACTGTCATTTTTTCCAGTCCTGGCACCAGTGTGCCTACCAGGATTGGGCATTTTTTTATCCTGGTATTTGTGCACCCATCTATCTTTTTTTGTTTTTGATTTACTTCTGTCCATGATATATGCTATATAAATACAGTCTATATATCGGTGTCGCATTGGTGAGATTTTGTGAAAAACAGGGTTCACCTCTCAAAGGTACTCACCAAGACTCGAGGATGAATTCAACTTCAGCACTACTACTCTCCTTTGCTTGCTGACTTTCATCTCTCCAGTAGGACTTCTATATGGTTGTTACTATTGTCCTTAAGGACTTCAATCCAAAATCCTAGCCTGTCTCTGTCTCTGAATCCCTCATCGTATTTCCCTATTTCATCATCATCTTTTTCCACTGTAATGTTCTACTTGAGTTATGTATGAGCCTTAACTGCATACCTTTAAAATACTCCTTCAGATCAGGTCACCCTAAACCACTTTGTTGTATGGGGACAATCAACTTGTTCCACTTAACCCTTGTCCTTTTCTCTTCCCAAATAAATTCCTTCAATTTTTATTAATTGTCATCCGTAATTTGTATGGTTGATCAAAATATGTCATGAGTTGCAGTTAAACTCTAGGGACTAAAAATTTTCAGTGCTTGTGTTTTATGATTTATATCCGTAATTGAGAGCCTCCAATTTCTCAGTTTTGTATTATCTTCTGTTTAGGCTCTTCACACATATTTTTAGCTGTCTTAATAGAATCCTTTTTATCCATACACCTAAATACTTAATTTTATCACATCTCTATAAGTATGGATAGTGCTGAACTAATCCATGTGTGGGTACATACTTTACAGCTATAACCTTTGTTTTCTTTTCATTTATTTTATATCTTGAAAAACTGTCTTCACATGTTCCACACCTCCAAAATGTCTGGATTTATCAAGTATAAAATAATATTATCTGCCGGTAAGGTTAACCTTTCTTGATTACCATTTCAGTTATATCCTTGAAATTGAGAATCTATTGGCTTCTGGGCACCATACACCAGGATGCAACCACCCAAACTCCCCAGATCTTGTTTGTTAAGCTTTCATACACCCATGCAAACAGAGAAAAACTAGTAGTCACTATAACCAACTAAAGTTCTTCAAGAAGGGGAAGAAGAAAAGAGAGAGCAGCTCCTCTAAAATCAATGGAAGGGGAAGAGGGGTAAGTACTTATGGCTCATGACAACACCTGAGAAAGAACTGAACCAAAGGAACCAAAAGAAGTGAAACCACATCCAATTTGTAATGAAAAATGAAAGAAGTGAAAGAAGGAAGTCCAGGGCTTAGCACACATATATCATATTGATAACTTGGAGTGAAAAGAATCTGAGTGCCATTGCCCCTGGTAGAATGAGCCTGACTGGAAAGGGAAGAAGGTCTTTGTTGTTAAATAAATAATAAAAAAATAACAAATTTTTTTATCCATTAGATGGAGGTTTTGTTACTGGTTGACCCAATTTGTTCACTGCAAAGGAAACAAACAATTTCTATTCAAATAAGTTGTCTATGTACATGCAATTGTATATTGCACATTATATAGAGAATTATTAGAGAAAAGGAAAAAAAAAGACAGTTTAGTGCATTGTTCAATAGAGGAGGAGAGGAGGCCACTTTTGGTATAAATGCAGGGTTTAATTTCAATGAAACTCTATGCAAAAAAAAATAGGAGGATCAGATCAGAACAAAGAGCTTGAAGTTCTGACGCCTAGCAGATGTTATGGCTACTAAAAGCATTGTCTCGGGGAAGGGATGAGAGGAGAAACCATGCTGCCAACTTCACACCCTGAGATGAAGATTGACCTGACTGATGAGATGAGTCAACAGGTCTGGCACGGATCCAGAAACCATGGACCTCTATCGCATGCCTAGGAAGGAAACCAAACCAAAGGCCAGCCAGGTGGGTGCATCAAAATCATCTGCGCTCTCCATGTAATGGCCTTTCTGTATCACCTCGGTAGAAGGGCCGGGGCCAAATGTGAGTCAGAGTCCTGAGGGAATCTGTCCCTGAGGAGAAGAATAGGAAGAACTCTCTCGTGATTTAGAGCAAAGTGCTGGCAAACAGGAGGACGCAAGTTGAGCACCCCATCTATGTCGATTGAATAGCAACCCGTTGAGGGACCAACCACTTAGGGAAAAAAGAATGGTCCTTATCTGTCTGCCCAATCACATTGGACTTCCGATTGGTGCAGATCTCGCCTCGGCTTCGATGATTATGATGTGGAGTGGTTCAAAGGGAAGTTCCTGATAAGACCATTGAACCGACAGTAGCCATTGTAAAATTCGCATGTGAGTCTGGCCAAAGGGAACTAAAAGTATGGTCACAGGATTCTTTGTAAGACCTGAATTATTGTTGGTAAAAAAAAGCGCCGATTCTTTTGTGTGTAAAGTCGCGCCTTTATGAAAGTAATACGCTGAGATGGCTGTAGTACAGATTTTTGCAAATTGAACGATCCCCAAGAAGCTCGGGTGGGGCAGTAAGTCGTCTAGATATAGAGGAAACACCTGACCCAGACTTCTCAGGTGAGCAGGTGCCACCACCCCACACTTTTGGTGAACACCCTGGGGCTGTGGTGAGACCAAAGGGCAGTGCTCCAAAAATATCTCGGTCCCCTGTCTTTTGGTACCCAAAAAAATTTTTGAGTAGATCCGATGATCGATCTGATCGATGGGGACAGGCTGGATGGCTCTTTTCTAGCAGCTTTTGAAACCTCTATCGCTGCCTGATCCCGCTGACTGGGTGTGCCTCAGGAGTAGGGAAAGACTTCTGAGATTTTCTAAACCACATTTTCCCTCCCCTCCCTCCAGCCTGGGGTAAGGCCTAGAAGGGCAAGTAGTCATTTCTTTGAGAAGATCCATTGAGAGCCTCGAAAAGAAAATGATAGTTCAGTTAATCCCGTAGAGGCAAAGGGTGAAAGAGAAGAGGGTACGCCTGCGCTCTATCCCATGCTCCTAGATCCTCCTAGAATCCTTATTAGGAGGATGAAAGAAGCCACCACCAAGCATCTACAGGCACACCCTTTGTGAGAAACTCATCTTTTCTTTGGAAGCAACAGAAGAAGGCTTCCTCAAAAGAAGGCTTGATAAGCCCTTTCAATAGTTCTTGCGTTCTTGAAGAACTCTAGAAGAGATGATGATGATGACAAGTCTCTTCTTGCAGATGTTTCGCCCCAAACAATAAACACATACTGAATGACTGTCTGTAATGGACATTTTATATTTGCACGAGTGCATTTTACAATTTAAAAAGTAAAACGGCCCAAAAAGCCCTAATTTAAACGGGCTTTGCCCGAAAAACAACTAACCAAAAGTTAATATAGGTCAAGGACCAATAAGGTAAAATAACCACTTAGCTCCAGCCAAGTCGAGACCACGCCCAGAGCCAATGAGAGACTAGTGCTAGTGCTAGTAGTTGAGTTCGGGAAATGGGGATGGATCCTCGAACCCATATGTTGTGAATGTAGGCGAGATAGGATCCCATTACATCTCTTATTTTCTTTTGTAATAGCTGTAAACATAAAGCAAATTACAAAGGAAAACAAGGATCTTCCTGCCTGGTTAATGTGTATAGTTACAGCTTGTCAGCAAGGAACCATCCCGCCTTAATTCTATCCACTGAACTTTCATGTAATCATCCGTATTAACCCTATTATTCTATCAGGGAATGCATATTTTCAAACTATTCATCTTGCATCACCTCAACAGCTGTGTGCTTCTCAAAAACTTGTCCCTCAAAAAAAAAAAAATCCCAAGAAAACACAGTTTCCAAGCAACTCAGTTCCTGAATGTGTCCTCCAAGGCTTTATTATAAATAAACAAGGTCTTTGTCTCTACCATTGTATAGTACACCTACGACTTTATCCTCCAAGGCACAAGCAACATGTCTTACAAAACTCTAAGGAATCACTCAAGCATCTTTTGCCTCTGTCTTACCTTGGCTGACCGATGCAGCCCTACTCTAAACCCTAAGAAGTGCAAATTAATGTTATTCATACCCAAAGAGTTCTGTGTTCTGAAACACTGTTTTATCATTATATCAGCTAACAACACTGGCATTGAAAAGGTAAATCACAGAAAACTACAAGGAGTAGCTATAGACAGAAATCTGAAATTTAATCAGCACAAACAGCAAGTCATTAAAAAAATACTAGCAATGTGACTCTTCTTTGGTGAAAGCCATGCCTAGCTGATCCATCAAGGAAAGCACATTGCCCAGTCCTGCCTCATTCTCACATTCCTGTTTGCAGTAGACATTTACAGAAAACTAAAAACCATCCTGCAGGCAAAGTTAGTGGAGCAGCAAAATTTGCTACAAACTTCTCTTATTAGACTCACCACTGTCTCACACTAAAACAACTACAGTGGATACAACTACCACAACACCTGATATACACCCTACTTATCACAGCTTATTGTCTTATCTGCTACCTCACTAATTACCTCTCCCAAAAAGTCCTTTATCAGCACTCACCGTGCAGTGAGTTAAGTAACAGTGAAACTCCTCTTTTGGCCACCACAAAGTCAAACAATGCTACAAGAGATACTCTCTATTCCAGTTATGTCACCAAACTTTGGAAGAAGTTACAAATTCCACTGAAAGAAGTTGTCAAATTAAAAGGCATCAAATTCATATTAAAACATCTTGCTCTGCTTGTGCTTCTCATCAGGATAATGTGGCACTCTTGTGCCATTACCATGTCTATAAAGCACCTGGCCTATAGACACCTTAAACATAAACCTCAAGCCTCTTGCACAGCTATATTATTACACCTCCGTTTTCCCCACAAGTCTTTCCCATTTTCATCCAGTTTCCATTAAGTTCCTACACTTCTTCTTTTTTCTCCCTAGCACACAATACATATCGTCTTTCTTTTTTTCACCTTGCATCCAATATATATGTGTACGTATGTGTATGTATGTATGTATATATATATATATATATATATATATATATATATATTTGAGAGAGAGAGCGAGAGAGAGGTATACTCCTTCTTCCTCTAGCCATATCCTATAGCTGTACACTGCCTTCTCCTCTTTCCATTTTTAACTTCTCATGCCTTTTAGGTATCTTCTTTCTCCTGTCTGTATTCAATTGCCATTCATTTTTTCATCTTTCATCTTGTACATCTTCTCTTTTTGTCTTGTATCTTCTCCTCCGTACCTACGTCTCTCACGTTCTACATCTTAAACTAACACCATCTCTACATCTACATTTTTTAGTTTCTCATAATGACAAATGCAGAAAATTTACTCAGGTAGTATTGTTTGGCTACTGAGCGGCCATGATAAAAATACCAAACAAGTTACGTTTAGTATGCTTGTTCTGTTTTACTACTAAACAACTGTAATAACAAGTTACAATGCTTTAATGTTTGATGAACCGATTACCACTAGCAAAGGTTTATATATTAAGATAGTGTTTTTTTAGAATGATATGTATTATATGATTACTGTATGTTGTTTGCACTCTTAATATAGTGTTTACTAAGAATTCTGCATATTAAACCATTAATTAATTTTGTTTTTATTCTTACTAATGGAGCTTTTCTCTGAAAATGAGCTTTTCTTGCCCAACTAAACTATACCAGTTAAGAAAATGAATAAATGAATGAAGAAAATGAATGAGTAAGTAAATGAATATATGTTCATTACCCTACTCATAAAATCCATGATGACTTCGTGAAATGTTGTCTGTGGATTAAGCTACCCCAGTCATTGCAGTATTTTCTTATAGTCCACTTCTCTCTGGATCGTCATTGTTTAGTTAATGTCGGATGTTTGTCTCCTGTCCACAAACCTGCATTGATCCATATTTTTTAATTCTGGCAGCTTCTTTGCCAATCTTTTCACTAGTATTGGCATAAATACTTTATAATCATAGTTAACAATTAAAATAGGTCCATATGAAGATGGATCTGGAGGGTCTTTCCCTCTTTGGGTAATATAGCCACCCCTGCATTCTTCCAAGCTGCTGGTATTCCCTGCTTAAAACATTGGGAAACAAAGCCTTGCAGCTCTATATCACTTAAATATCGCCTAACTTTCAGATTTCCATCAGACTATCACCTGTTCCTGGAGACTCCTCTGTTTACTGATAACACATCACTGTTTTTATTTCATTGCTTCCTGATTTAGGTATTAATTCATGAAACTTATTTTCCTCTAGCCTTGACATAGCTAACTCTTTATAAACATTTCTATTTGTGCCCTTTCTTGGTTTCTCTATCCTTTTGCTTTTTACACATTTCATAACATTTCTGAAATATTTCTAATACCTCTAGAGGATCTGTGGTTATTTTTCTTGATATAGGTTCCCTAAGATTGACTATGAATACTTCTGTTTTCTGTTGCCTAAGTAATTGCACTAAAATCTTTTGGACTCTAGATTTCTTATTAAAAAAAAAACAGTTGCTTAACAAGAGTCATTTTTAAAGTCATGCATATTGTCCATATCTGCGGTATTTTCCTTTCAGCTGTCTGTAGTTGTTTTTCCTACTTATACTGAGAGATTCTCTTTCATTAGCAATACTTTCATTTTTGTTAACCCCTCTAAATAATTCCTCTTATTGCTTTTCCATATCTACTGTAATTTAAATTCCATTTTCATTTTATTCCACTTACTAGCTGTTCTTCTGAAGTAATTTCTGTCTTCCCTAGTAACTCTTGAATCATATCTACTGTCCATTCTTTAAATTAGTCTCTTTGTAGCAGGTAGGAAAGAAAGTGCCATTGTCTCATTTTTGTATCATTACCTTCCATATTTATCTTTTTTTTTTGATGCGTGGTCTGGTACAGTTATTGGATATGTTTCAAAGCTTTCTATTAAGTACAAATATTTTTGAGAAATATAATTTGTTTGAAGTCTAGCCCAGTTAATGTATCTTGATCCCTGTGAAGCATCCTTACAATTGCAAATCAGATTTCAGTCCCCAACTGTAAATAATATTGAAAGTTTAATACTTCTACTCAAATTCTCCTAAGCTCCACAACAGTAGTATTAGGTGGAATATAAATATATAGATACATGGCAGTGTAATTCCCTGCCCATGAGAATAACCTCTAACACAAATTTACCATTGTTGTTCTTTTTCCACCTCATGTGCCTGTGCTGAAGCCCCTCTCACAGACATTATTATTACTCCTTTGTCTATGATATTCTGTTGAAAGACCACTTTGAAGTCTTTCTTTCTGAAATTCATATACTAATTTTTATACAAATGCATCTCCTGTAATATTGCTGTTTATACCCCACACTTTTAATATAATTCATTACTCTTTTCTTTTTGTCTGTATCTATAAGGACATTTATATTCCTTGTTAATACCAGCAAAGCAGCCATTATGATAAAAAGCTACTACTCCCAAATATTATACATGGCAGTTCTTTTGCATTTTTCGGTTTTCCTGCTAACACATGCTTTCAAATGATTGGAAGGTGGATATTGTACGTAGTCGCTTCTCCTTCTCTCTGTTGGAACTATTGTCACATTTTCCTAGAATTTTTACTTCAATAAACACTCAAGAAACAAAAAAGCTAAATGGATTTTTTGAAAAAAATGTCCTTTTGTCACATAGCAGCACACAAAACTATATACATTCCAAAAAGGAAGTCTTCCATTCCAAACAGGAGCAGTTGTCCCAAATTGATGGCTATGCCAGTAAGCATCACCTACTCTAAAGTTAAGCTTAACCATGATAATGTGCATGTTACAGCTTGTGTTCCCAATTACACAGGTTGCCCTGTTTTCTTATCTTATTTCTGTTTCCCTCCCAGATGCGAAACATAATTTGCAATATTTCAGTCAACATCAATTTTTAGTCTTAACTCATTGCAGCCTATTGACACCTCCAGGCATGCTACAGTTACATCTTACAAACCCCTGTAGGTGTCAAATTTAGCATGCTCATATTTGCAGTAAAAATTCCAAAACCATGCTGCATACATGCTAATGAA
Organism: Protopterus annectens; assembly: GCF_019279795.1. Taxonomy (NCBI): domain Eukaryota; kingdom Metazoa; phylum Chordata; order Ceratodontiformes; family Protopteridae; genus Protopterus; species Protopterus annectens. Next base: position 699,899,400 of record NC_056745.1, read on the forward strand.
AGAGTTCATCATAAAGCGTATATGATGGACAACAGAACTGCATTGATATTTGACCTTTGTTTAGTATTACTTAAGGAATATTCATTGTTTTTCCATATAGTAATTGTGTTTCTCTAAATAACTCAACAACCAACTAACACAGACAGCTGTGCATAACAAAGCTCCCAGATGGACAAACAAAATACTATTGAAAGTATGTGTGTAGTTTGAGTGGTTACTGAGATATTGTACATTATTTACCTAACATTACAAAATTAATATTTACTGTGTATATTGTAATTTATAAAACCCAGTTTAAGACCTAAAAGTTATTGAACACTACCACTGTAAAGATTTGTTTGTGCTGAACAGTTTGCCATTTACATTTCTTTAGTAACCCTTATGTTTCCAGAGACATGCACATTTGTTTAAAATGTGAGGATGCAACTTGATTTTGTCAAAAGACTCGGGATGCAATCAGTAGAAGTTAGACTGTAAACCTTCACTCTTTCAAATTAATGGATTAATAAAAAGTGCACTGGCTAACCTTAGCTAAATAAATTAGATTGTGCATTGTTATAGTTAATGCATTAAGGTAGTGAGACTGCAGAGGAGACAACTTCTCTAGCTATTCATGTACAGTACTATAGTTTCAATCTTTATTTATTTTCACTAAACCACTTGCTGGATCCCTCTAAAAGTTAATTATGTTGCATTTCACTGATTTCTTTCAGGATGAATTGTTGTACTGAACTGCTTGTCAATATCCTTTTTAAAGTTTGTTACATTGTACCTTCTAGGTTTCACTCAGAACACACCATTCAAACCTCTCACAATTAATTTCCTGCACCTGCAGGCTGCTTGTCTTCAACTAAGAGCAGATGCTAGTGGAAAAAACAGCTAGTAACTTTGCAAATGCAAGAAAGAACTACCATTTTACACAGTTGTCATCATTTTCTCTTGTTTTTTTTTAAGCCCTTTGCTTAAAAAAATGTGTATATAACTCATCAGCAGCCAAAGATCACAACATTGCATTAACATTAACTTGCTTCTTTCCAGCCTCTTTATCTTGTTGAAGTGTAAAGCCTGGATATATTGCAACTAAGAAAATGCACTTTCCTAATTTAATATAAGTAGCAATACAGCAGTCACCGATAATATTCCATTACCTCAAACTTAAAATACATCTGGCTGCATTCTATACAGATCTACTTTTACAGTATAAATTGCAATTTCTAACAGGAAACTTCTGTAAAAATATTAATAAGAACAAAAACTGTTTTATTTACAGTTATTTATTCAGTCCATTCAATGTCATTCTGTTCATTATATAAAGTTGGAGTTATGCTTCACAGTCATCCCATCAGTTTAACGCAGTCTGCAAAATTTCAAGTCTTTGTAAATCACTTCTTGCAGAGCCACAGTTTACATCTCTAAGATGTATGCAATGGAATCAATGCTTTACAGTTTCCCCACATATTTAATAATTTCAATGTGTTGCTGGTCTTTTTCCTGATCATGTCAATCTCCCAACACTGGTCTCTGATTTGAATATAAGACACTCCACATTCTCCTAGTCAGCTTCTTGACATTTTTTTTTCTGTCATGCAAGCATTTTTATTTGAAACAGTAGAAAGATTTTCACTGACAAAGCCTTTCTTTGTACTTGAGAAACAGAGTTCCCTTCATTCTTCTGGCTCACTCTTTCTTGGCTAAACTTTTTTTATTTCCTATATAGTCTGTTTTACATCAGAAAATGTCTTTGATCCTAAATGCAAAATATTCTGAAGATAGCTGGATATCAAAAATTAAGTCTCACTCCTGCCTCTCAACGTCCTCTTTTCCTCTGCCTGGTATTAAGTGAATAACCATCTGTATATACTTGGTATCTCCAGTACTCTCCCCCTTCTGCTACAGTTTTGTCAGGAGCTTCTCTTTTTGCTAATATAATTGCACCTTTACTAATATAGGTTTCTGCTTTCTTTGTGATGGCTAGATGTGGAGTATACACACAATGTGTCATGTCAGTTAACAAATCTTACTAGGGACCACCAGCCCAGTTTCTAATTTCTGCTTTCATAAAATTAATGCTGCCCTTTCCTTTCAGTTTCTCTGGTATGTGTGTGCTCTCTCTTCTAACTTCACTTTGTTTTAGCAACAGGTCATCCCTAGAAGCCTCAAGTTTAGTCAGCCTTTCCTGCATTTCAGTTTCCTGATTTCTGCAGTTTTATCAGTTCCTCATTGTTGTTCAGCTTTTTGGCGTCTGGCTTTATATATTCCTCCAATAGCTCACTTATTTTCAATACCTCTGATTGCATTTGTTTTGTTTTTCTTCTATGTTACTGGCAGTCATCATCTTCTGTACTAACCCTGAAACTTGAACTGCTTTTTGGGAATGACTACAAGGCTTTTCTCAGCCAGAGCTTTTGTTTCATTCTTCTTCTTGTTTCTTAGTTGATATTTACTTACTTTCTCCAAAATGCTCTTCTTTGCTGGCAACAGGCAGTGTAATTACTAGCCAGTAACTGAAGTTTACTCAAACTGATAAATCGTTAAAAACATCAGAAAAAATGTTTCAGTTTTTACAATGGGGAAGGGGGCTAATCAACATGTTGCTCGGCCTGCAGCCTCCTCGGAATTCCTTTTCAAGCAATGGTTTGATAGCGGGTGAGCAAGTAAACAAATCACCATGTCATTGGCAAGGAGTATTATGGAGTGAGGTGGGGTGTTCATGTTGGCCAACTTACAGCCTATTGCTGTAAGACGAGAAAAGGAACATGTTAATAAAAATGTTCGCTGAAGTACCCCTTTAATTAGTTTGTCTGTAGCAGATGATAATGATCAAGTTCTTATGGAGAAATTCTGGTTGGAAAGAAATCTTTTGAACTACGAGGATGACTTAACCATCACCACTCCTTGTTAGGGCCAGTTGAAGAAGCTTATGATATACTAGATCAAAAACACTTGTGAGAGCAATAAAAATAAGCTTACCGTTGTCCATGTTCATGAGGATGTCATTACTAACAGGCCAGAGGGCACTCATAGTGATCCAGGCAAACCAGAATGCATGTTGTCTTCTGAAAGCAAATTATGGGCATTAATATTTTTAGCAAGTTGACTGTGGGTTATTTTTTTCAGAATGTTGCCTAGAATAGAGAGGATAGGGACTGGTCTGACATCAGTGGTGGAGTTGGGATTTGGCCTTTTTTGTGTATGGGCTTTTGATGATGATGTTTCTCCAGGCATTTGAAATGAGTTGGTACATAAAGGCAGGTTATATGTGTATTTAGAAGGTGTAATAATGTATTTACTACAGTCTGAAATAACATATTGGTACAAATTGTCAATATCTGGTGCAGTTTCAGGAGAACTGTTATTAATCACTGATTATGTTTCTTTAATTTTGAATATCCTGAAAAAACTGTGTAATTTACTCTGGCAGTAAAGACATGGAGAGATGTAAAGTTAGTAATTCTAACAGCAGATAGAGTACCAAATTCTTTACAGAAGTCACTAGCTGTAATCAGGCCATTGGATGATTATTTATTTACTTAACATCCGACTGCTGGGAAAATCCAACTGGCATGACTAGTATACCCCTTTTAAGCTACACAGAAGAACACAGTTTACCTACAGACTATAAATACAACTGAAAAAATTATACATAAAAACTTCAGGTTGAACAAATAAGTGTGCTACTTTGGTAGGTTGTTCTATCTGTCTCAGCCCAAGAGTTGATTAACTTGTTTCAAGAATTGATTAGAATTGTGGAAGTATAGCTGTCTGAACATGCTCACCATGAAAGTAGATGTTTGAGTAGGGCCACTAGTACAGTAATATTCTTTATTCGTGGGAAACAGCCATAGCAGGATGGCCATCTTCCAGTCTGATTCCTAACGCTGAACATCCTCTCCTAGTAGCACAGGGTGTTGATTGACACATGGTTAAAAGGGAAAGCAGCCCTCATTGTTTTTAGTTATTTTGTGACAGGGTGGCTACTTGCAAGTGTGTCATTGCTTATAGGCAAATAATGCCCCCACCCACAAAATCTAAAGTTGAAAACTACCAAATGTCTTGCTTTTCTTAAACTATGAAGCTTCTGAACTGGTGTGCATAGGGCCCTACTAGAGAGCTATAGATGAGTGCCCCTCAAGTAAATACTTGAGTAGTGACAATTTTATTTGTACTGGATAACTTTCTTCTCCCAACTACCTGGACTTGGTGGTATAGGGTATGTCTAATATTGTAGGAGAATGGTGGAAATTGTAAACAAATGGCAATATGAAAGGAGTAGGTTAGTTTAACAGTATGTGTGAAAGTGTTAAAATTTCTTTGTAGAAAAAGGTAATCAACGGGGCCTTAAAATTAAAACCTGTTGCTTTGTAAAACATTGATTACAAAGTTTAATAAATAAATGTACAGCTGAGATTAAGAGAAAGGATAAGTACATGTGTTGAGGAGGATGTCGAAGGTATTGCTCCTAGAAAAGGTAGTATGGAGATATATGCACATTCTTTTTTTTTACTTTTGATGCAACTAAGGCATAAACTCAAGATAACCATAAATCTATGTGTCAAATGACAGACAAAATATGAGTTTAGAAGATTTATCAGGAGATTGATAGGGACATTTATAACAAGTCAAGGGTGAGATCAGTGGCTGGAGGTCATATACGTTAAACTAAGTTGCCCTATTCATTCCAGTTTACTTGTGCTGTGTATGTGTAAAGTAACAAAGGAAGTAAATTTATTTTTAGAACAGTGGGCTATAAAATATATAGACTTGTGCCGTGGCACTTGCTTTAAGTAGTATGCTGCATAAATAGGTAGGTAGGGGTTCTGTTCTCACTACAGTCAGCTGTGTCTGCAGTCAACACCAACTATGATGGGTGATGGCATAATGGTTAAGGTCTTCAGCTCTTAAACACAAAGCTCAGGATTGATTCTGACCTCAGGTTTTGTCTAGGCTTAACATGGCCCTTCAGAGCAGTTAGCATATAATTAATTTATGAACCTATGAATATAGATTGATATTGTTGTACATGAAAGGAGAAGAGATGCATAGTAAAATATACAGAAAACTAACAAATAATGTAGAAGAGCCTGGATTAGGGATTAATAGAGATAAATGTAAAGTTTTTAGTATGGACATATAGATTTCTGGATTGAGATTTACAAGTAAGGGGACAGAGGTATTAAGGCTCATTTTTTTAATATTTTTTAGTGCTCTGTTTGCCCCTGCTGCCTGCAAATCATTTGCCTTCTTTGGAGTGTCTGACCCCATTCATTCCATCATCTTCAAGGGTTATAGTCAAATTAGAGGCTCGTCATTTAGGCAGCCATCAGAGGTGACTTGATGTTTTTTTCTTCCAGCTCTACACCTCCATGCAGGCTTTAGTAAGCAAAAGATGAGGGTGTGCAACGGATACTGGACTGAATGTTCTTTCCCTGACACAAGAAATGTTGCCAACAAGCAGCACCCCCCACAATGAGGCACAGCAGGTGGTTTCCACAGTTTTCACAGAAGAAATCACACTGTCTCCGTATGTCCCCTGGTGCCTACAGTCTTCGGCTAACCCGCATGAGAAGTGAATGTGCCACACCACTTCACTCCTCTCCTTCCATGCTTGACTCCCCTAGTGTTGAGGCCACTAATAGAATCAAGGTCACTTGAGTTGCATTCATAGGTTCATAGGTACATAGGTAGGTGCTAGGCTATCTGCCTGAAGGTATTTAAAAGCCTAGCTGGAATGTGTTGGCTTTCGCCGCCCCTTTAGATTAGTTTCCTGTGCCTCTGTCCAGCACAGCCATTGAAGTGATCCCCGGAGTAAACTTTCTGTTTCCCATCCACTCGTCAAGGTTTCTTTTGAAGAGGGTTAGTGAGGAGCTCTGCCTAATGTAGATTGAAATCTTGTTCTAGAGCACGGGAAGTCTCTGGGACAGGAATCTATCCCTCCAGCACGTCCTATTTATTGTTGTGGCGAGTTTTAGATCCCTAGAGCGTGTGGCTCGAGGGGATATGGTTTTCTTTAGGTGGAGCATATCCATCAATTCTGGGTTGGACATGGCCTTATATGTCAGGCAGAGATCACCTCTGAGTAGGCAGTATGCAACCGAGAACAGCTGGAGTTTCTTCAGTCGAGCTGCATTGGGCATCTGTTTGAGGCCAGTGATCCTCTTGGTGAAGTACTTCTGTGGTCTTTCCAGCTGTTGCAGGTGTCTTGTAATGTACATCCCAAATGGGGCATTGTACTCTATGATGGGTCTGATGAGTGATGTGTAGAGGGGCACAATGACCTCTTTTGATCTGGATGCAAACCGTTTTGTGATTAGGTGGGCCACATAGAAGGATTTTCTAACTACTTTGGCAATGTGATTGTCAAAGGAGAGGTTACTATCTACTTGGGTCCCCAGATCCCTTGTTATGTCTTCCATATTTAGGGGGCTACCACCTATGTGGTAGTTTGTGGGTACTTTTTTTTTCCAAACAGGATGACTATGCACTTTTTGGCATTTAGCTTGAGGCCATGGTTTTGACACCAGGTATCTGTTTCAGTGAGACCCTTTTGGGGGATGTCTGTGTCAGCCAGAGAGTCAGTTATAGCCCCTAGTTTGCAGTCATCTGCGAACTTGGTCAGGCATAGTCCTTCTATGCTTGCCTGTACCTCTGAGAAGTATATGCCGAACAGGAGGGGTCCTAGGACTGAACCCTGGGGAACGCCACTTGTAACCGGTTTAGAGTCAGACCTAGCTCCCGCAACTTTTACCATATGAGTTCTGTCTGGCAACCCATCTTGTGATGTAGGGGTTTATGTTCAGGCTGGTGAGCTTGTCTATAATACCTGAATGGGGAATGGTGTTGAAGGCCTTTGCGAGGTCGAGGTTGGCTGTGTGGACCACCTTTCCCTCGTCTATAGCCTTGGTAATGGTCTCCAAGAAGTCCACCAGGTTTAGGAGGCATGCTCTGCCCTTAACAAAGCCGAACTGGGTAGGGTGCAGTGTTTGGAGGTTCCCAATGTCTTTGTTTATGACATCTATGATGATGCGCTCCATAGCCTTGCAGACCAAGCTAGTCAGGCTTATAGGGTGATAGTTCCCGGGGTCTGTTGTGGCACCACCTTTGTGGAGTGGAATAACTGTTGCTGTGCGCCACTCTATGGGCACGTAGCCTGTGGAGAGGCTGAGTCTGAACAGTGTGTTTAGGTGAGGGGTTAGTTCATCTTTGAGCTCATGTAAGACGCAGCCTAGGACACCGTCTGGTCCCATTGATGCTGTTTTTGGCTATGGAGAGGGCTGTTTTAAACTGTCTGTGATTGCAGGGGCACTAAATTCTTTTGGTATGGTTATGGGTCCTTTTGGGGGTAAGAGGGGGGTGAAATTTGCACTGAACTTGTCTGCCAGCATGTTGGAGATATCGTTCGGTTCAGTGTATTTTGTGTCATTCTGCACTAACTTTGAGCAGATCTGAGAATTGCCACTTAGATTCTTGACATAGCTAAAGAATGACTTGTGGTTATCTTTGGAGTCCTTGGCTTCCTCCCTTCCTCCCTCTCTGCCAAAAAACTAAGAAGAAAACTGGAGAAGAAATGTTAAGTAAAATGGGAGACATGATTACATTTTAACAGATTTCTCAGATGAGATGTTTTAAAACAGCTAATTTGGGGAAATCTAGTTTGATGGGCCTCAATATGTATCTGGCAAATGTTTCTCTAATAAGGGAGCACTTGGAAGTGAGATGGATGATTATTTTTCAGCTGTATAGAGTAATTAAATCCGATAAAAAAATGGATTTTATTTGGAGGTTTTAGAGATGGTTGTTTAAAACTATGAATCCAGTTTTATTTATCCTAACAGGCAATGGGTGTAAGGCAGAGAAACTACTCAGGAGAGTATGGTAGCCCAATGTAGGATTAATGCACACAGTCCCTCTCACACCACATCTACATTAATGGGAAGGTTAGGCGATTGCCTAGTCACCCATCAGCCCATCTTTGTTATGTAGAAGGAAACAGGAATATCTGACAAACTCACACAAACCCATGGATAGCATACATACTCGTCAATGAAGGCATGCAGTCAGGAGTTGAACTGGTGAACAAATAGCTGTGAAGCATCAACACTGACTACTGCACCACCATGCTGGCAGTACGCAGAAAATAGTGTAATGAACTGAGCAAATTCAGTGTGTTTTTCAGGTCTATATTATAAGAACGAAGTTTCACAACTTCGAACACCATATGAGCGAAGTTGTGAAACTTTGAAACAAAAATAAAAAATGTAAAAAATTAAACAAAAACCTACCTGATCGCTCTGAGAAGGGGGGCAGGGCCCCCTTCACCCCCCCGCTATTTAAATTTACCAACTCCGAGATCGCACTACATTGAAGTAAAGGGAAGAATTCCCTATGGCGATCTCCATTCACACTTGCGAGGTTTTTAATTTTCGACCATTTGGTGTCGCCCGTATGGTGTTCGAATATTGAAATCCTCGCTCTTATAATACAGACTCTCTTTTTCTACTACTCCTAACATTCTTCACAATTGCAGTGTCTGTTTTTTTGACTTGTGCTTCTTGCTGTTGTTTGTATCCCATCGTATGTTGTGTTTTCTTCCATCTGGTGATTCTTTTGGGTGTGCACCAGGCTTGAAGAAGTTCCTGCTATTGTTTTAGTGGTCCTCCAGTTCAGAAAGTCTGTGCTGCATCAGCCTGCTTAGGAACCATACATTTCAAGGAGCACTTTGCCCTGAAGATATCTTCCAAAGCTTGTCAGATTGTTAGAGGAATCTCTTTGGGCCATCTTAACTAAAATGTGAAAACCCCACCACCTACAAGGGGGGGTGGTAAAGAGAAAGAGAGAGAGGGTCGGAGAGGGAGACTGATCAGTAGTCATTCAGTCAAGATTTGCTGGATGCCTAAGCAAGCCTTTAAAACAATGGCTGAGTTGCATATATGTGCCTTAACTCCAGATATTTTGAAAGCTTCTTATGCAGCAGACATGATACTGAACCAGATTCCTTCTGGAATTTGCTGGATTCTTCAGTGAAGTGATGATAATGACCAGAATTTTGGCTATAACAGAGTCTTACGTTAGTTAATTCTCACCTGATATTTTGTCTGGTGAGAAAGAACTGATGGGGAGCTCTCACCCTTGTTGTGGGTGTTCCTTTATTCATACTGATAAAGATGGTATGGCCATGGGAAGTGGCTGCTTTAATGAAAACTGCTTCTAAAGCTCTGCCAATTGGAGCTGTCATTTTATAGGAGGAATTCACAGAGGGTTTGACTAAGGTACAAACATTTGAAGATGGTGAGGGAATAAGGCCTCTAGTGCCTGCCTAAATGTTATAGGTAGATTTTATTTATTTATTTATTTGCTTGCTTGTTTGTTTGTTTGTTTTGAATTTGTTAACAGGGATAGAGCACTGCTCCCTTTGGACTTACTTCAGTTTCACTCTGGGGTAAGTGTAATAGATACATGACATTATAAACAGAGTGAATAACTAAGTGCAATAAATACATGCATTACATACAAAGTGAAGAGTTATCTTGAAGGTATAAAGACATTAGTTAAATGTTAAATTAGTTAAATGGGCAGCGCAGTGGTGCAGCGGTTAATGCTGTCGCCTCACAGCAAGAAGTTCTCCGGTTCGATTCTCATCTGGGGTGCCTTCTGTGTGGAGTTTGCATGTTCTCCCTGCGTTCGCGTGGGTTTCCTCCGGGTACTCCGGTTTCCTCCCACATTCTAAAGACATGCTTCTGGAGCATTTCTCCCCGGGCCTCTGCTGAAAACAGGATCTGTGGAACCTAGTCGGACATTCCCGGTCAACAAATGTTAAATAAATAAAAAATAAAAAAAAAATAAAAAAAATGACATTATGTACAGAGAGATTCATAACTAAAAAGATCAGTGGCTGCAAAAATTTTCATCAGGAGAAACTGGCAGCTCTTTCTCTGTACTCAGTCACTTACAGACTCCTGCATGGAGACCTATGTCTAGCCTTTCATGGCATGAAAGATCCAACTCTGATCTCTTATTCCTTCACAAAACTAATAGTTCATCAAATACTTAGTTAAAGGGACTAAACCTTCATCAGCAGATACATAAGACATATTGACATGATAGATTCTTATCCAAGTTCCAAGTGTATCCCTTACCTCTGTAACAAACTTCCACTACATTATAAGTAGGGTAGCACCCTTGCCACCTTCAAGGTGCACCTAAATAATTAGATAGGCAGCCTCAAATTCTCTTCTGGATTATCTTGTCTTGCCCTCCTTGAGGCTAGTGAGAAGTTTTGAATAGGGCTTTTTGGCTAGGCTTGAAATAGTCTGCAGACCAGTTGCTTAATACTTACATATGAACCTATGAGTGCCTGACAAAACACAATGTATGCATGGATTATATACAGAGTGGAAATCAAAGTTATTATGCTGAAAGAATCAGAAAGAAAATTAAAGTAAAGTCAGAGCAAGGTATGTAGAGGGATGAATGGTAGGAAGAAGTTAATTTATATGACCAGAGAGATAGCAGTTGCATTTTCATATAGTCTTGAAATTTGTTTTTATTTCTGATTGGAAAATGGAGTAAGGTGAATGATGTTCAAGAAAAGAAGGGAGAGATTCCCCCAGTTTGAGAGCAAGGACTGACAAAGCATGGTCTGTGCAGTGAAGCCTAGTTGGGAGGCAGGGGAGGTTGGAGAAGGGGACCTAATTGGTTAAGATTTCTAAGGTTGTATGTCAGAGCATCACTGAATAGTCTGGAGGCTAGTAGGGGTGATGGTCTTATTCTTAATACATTTAAATAGATGAGATATGAGTAGAAAGTCAGCATGTTGTTTCAGGGGTAGCCATTTAACATTTTGAATGGTTTTGCAGTGGTGTTCATTTCCAGGGGAGAGAATGATGAATCTGCATATGGCATTTGAGCTGGACTGAATAGCGGATACATTTCTTTTAGAGGATGCAGCAATTAGAAGGGGACTATGTTCTAGTTGAGCTAGTAAGAAACCTTTGCCTATAGCGTTTATACAGGGTCAGGATAGAAAAGGGGAGATCCTATGAGCCCAGAATAGGAGAGAGAGACTTTTGTGTGTGTAGTCCAGGTGGAGTTGGAAATTTAGAAAGGGGTCCAACCAACCCCTAGGTATTGGAATGAAATAAACCAGCTGTCCCTCATCTGACCCATCCCATCTCTTTCTACCTCTATCATAGGTATCACTGATCTCATCTGATATCACACATTGTATACCTGCTTCTGTTATCCCACTTTTGTCATTTATATTAAACCCTGCCCTTCCGGTTTGTCTCCCAGCAGTGTACTTCACATGGCTCCAATTTCACATTTTTTTTCTCTTCTGTTTTCCATATGGCCAGCTGTCCCAAGTTTTTCTTCATAATTCATCTACTCTAATCCTTTCACCACTTTAGTAATTCTACATTGACAAATTCTGTTAATCCTTTCTTCTTTAAGGCAACCACGCCAAATTTAAGGTAACCACGCCAAAAGCAGCAGACTATAATAGTCTGCATTATGGACAAAACTTTTAGCAACACCTGTACTACAGTCCCCTTAGCTATACATTTCATCACATTATCTACATTGCTGCCATTTCTTATTGCATAGCATGACTTAGCTTTTGATAATTATTACCTCCAAATGGTTTCCTCCTGTGTCTTTCTTATCTTTGCTGCAGCAAAGTTATATGTTTCCATGGACTAGACCCACACAAAAGTTTATATGCCTGCTGTTTTTTTAACATTAAATCAAGTCAGTATCTGTCTATTCACGTATCCTAAAATCCACAAGAAGTATGTCTGGAGATATGTCTGTCTGTTTTTGACCACTAAACTGTTATGTATAGCTTCAGCATATAGGATGATGTTGCTGTTAAACCTTAGTTTGATATCTCTGCATGTAGACTGATTAACCTTTGATAATCTGATGTTATGATCAGCCATGTTCTTTGCTTGATGACTTATTGCATTCTCATTTCTTACATATGCATAGCCAGGTCAGATTTCAAAATTGTCAGAATTTGATTCAGCAGAGTTAAAGGGATGAAGGCATCTGGCAGAATACTCATGCTTTTAGTAGCAAAGTGTTATGCAGAAATGCTTGAAAGAAAGACTTTTGGAACATCATAATATCCTGAAGCTGTTTGACATGCAGTATCCAAAGTGAAATATTTTGTACTTTAGGCAAATTTGGTCAGTTGAGTTGGTGGGGATTGGTTCAAATGTGTGACTAAAGAGCTAGTTAGTAGTAGCCATGGATTTCAATATGTACTATTTCAAGGGAAACAGCAAACAGCAGGCCTTTAGAGTAGGCTAGAATGTAGTGACACTGAAGAGAATCTAGATAAAAATTAGGTCTTCCTGATTAATGGAATAGCTGGACATTTTGCTTGTCAGTTCTAATGCCTTAATTTTTTGCATACTTACAGAAGAGAGGTTACTATTCTGAGATTACTGAGAATATGGAGTCAACTGGAAGAAAATCCCACTGAATGTAGGGATTATTATTATCATTAACTGAGACTCACTGCTGTGAAGAACAGAGATTATATACCTGGAATGTAGGAAACATACATATAGGTATAGTGCAGGTGTGGTACTGCTAGTAATCTGATGAGAAAGAGCTGGAGTTCATAGTTATGGCTGACAGGAATGTAGCCAATTAGGTCAGTGTGTTGAAGCATTGCTACCTTTCTGGACTGCAGAGAATGATGAACAGAGGTAGGGATGTATGGATGTAGCTTTTCTTGATTTTTAGTGATACTATTGTGTAGAACTTCATCCGTTCATGTGGGCCAGTTCTCTACAAAAAGTATAGACAAGGTGGAGATGTGTTAATGGGATTCTGTAGAGCCTTGAATTATTCCCTCTGGTAAAGACAAAGATGGAGAAAAGGCAAGGTAGTTCTACCAAAACGTAAATGTATTATATTGGCTTAAACAAGGTGGAAGAAGAGAAATGTTTTCAGAAAAGAAAGTGAGGCATGAGGACATTAGAAGGTATGCAGTAAAGGTTAAGAACTATTCTAATAAAGCATCTTCTCATCAAATGCTACTTGCTTCAAATTTCACAGATGTAATTGTTGTTGTATGCAAAATTCCACTGTTTTGAATGAGGTTGCTGCAGGTGAAAATCCACTCCCTCAGAACTGCAGTGACTTTGAATGATCATAACAAGTAATAAGAAAAGAACTAAAATCCACTGTATCGCTGACGCCTCCGTGTCTTGGGAAATCCACACCACAACTCTGTAAAACGCTCCAACCACTTCAAGCAACAAAAAATCGAATGAACAACCAAAAAGGCAACAAAAGTTGTTGATAACTTTTATCTGATAAAATAAAATAACAAACTCCACAGTTTAACAAACTTCACAGTTAAGCGCTTTCACTTGTAAAAACACAAGCTTCCTCAGAACACTCTAACTGACAAAATCAGATGTTAAATAAGCTTTTTGGCACCAACAACTTTTGAATCTGTTACATGTTTAAACACATACATACCCATAATCAAACCAACAATCCATCCTCATCTTACATAAAAAATGTAAAATATATAAAATAAACACAATTATATGTTTAAAATCACATAAATCTAATATTACTAAAAATTACTAAGAAATTACTAATAATTACTAAAAAATTAGCATAGTCACAGAGTCGAATAAAATTAAAATACAAAAAATGTATATACAGTGAATTTTTATATACAAAAAATTCATGTCTTAATTATACAACACTATTGTAACATACTCAGTATTGTTCATACCGGGTCCAATAATCAATTCAAAGACAACAAAGGTTTAATTGATATAGTATCGTTTAGACCTGGAAACACAGAGGCATCCATATAAATTTGCCACCTTAATTCTTTATATAAGAGTATACCATTGAAATCTCCCCCTCTAGGGTCTACTTTCAATATCTCGATAATCCCAAACTTGAAATAATGATTATCACCAAACTCTTTGATATGCCTGTATAGCGCATTTTTTTCATCATTTCTTTTAATACTATATAGGTGGGAATATATACGTCTGTTGAACCTCCTCTGAGTCTTGCCTATGTAAAATCCTGAACAAGTTTGACATATGGCAAGATATATGACCATTTTAGTTTGACAATTCCCTCCACAAAATCTGATATTAGTATGATTGTAATTATCCAACACCACACTATCTCCCTGTATTATAGTGTGGCATTGGTTGCAAACACCACATTTATTTGTATTCTTATATGTAATAACCTTGTGGGTGTGCCCTCTCTCTAATATTAGCTTGATATTGATGCCAATTCTGTTTACAAATTTGGGGCTATATCCTAAAACTAAGGCAACATCCTGATCTGCTGAAATAATACGCCAATTATCGATCAGAATTTTCTTTACCTTGCCTGTGTATGCTCCAAATTCCAAAATACATGTCCTATCAAACTGTCTATCATCTCTTATTATGTCTATTTCCTTAAAAGTCTCACTATCTCCTCTACTGTTATACTTGTCACCCAATAGGGGTATATAGTTTTTCCCCCATTCATTGGTAACATAATCCTTTATTTTTGACATAGCTTTAACATTATATCCTCTATCTTTGAATAATGCGGTGATAAATTCCACTTCCTCTAACATGTCACTAAATACTGAAGTCATCCTGACTGCTCTAATAAGTTGCCCTTTGTATATATTCATAAACTGTCTCTTAGGATGATTACTGGAATATTCCAAGTAATCATTGGTGAATGTACTTTTCCTATGGATCTTGGAACTAAACATACTATTTTCTCTACTCACAATGGTATCTAAATATGCCAGACCTTTTGTATTTTTGGAAAAAGTAAATTTCAAGTAACTATTGGTGTTATTGATGTGTGCCAAGAATTGATCCAACAATTGGTCTCCTCAATCCCAGATCAAACAGATGTCATCCAGAAATCTCAAATAATATTTGATGTACTTCATGTATATACTATCAAAAATATGGGTGTCTTCCCACTCAAGCATAACCAGGTTGGCGTAGATGGGAGCACAAGCTGCTCCCATCACTACACCCCTGGTTTGCCTGAAGTATTCTCCCTCAAAGTATATGTAGTTGTGATCTAATACCAGTGACATCATGTCTGTGAGGAGGCAAGTTGTATCCCAATTGATGTCTGCATGTTTCCTGATACTACTTGCAAAAGCTTCAAGCCCCTCCTCCTTTGGGATGCAGGAGAACAAGTCAATTACATCAACAGTCACAAATTATTAAGGTGGCAAATTTATACGGATGCCTCTGTGTTTCCAGGTCTAAACGATACTATATCAATTAAACCTTTGTTGTCTTTGAATTGATTATTGGACCCGGTATGAACAATACCGAGTATGTTACAATAGTGTTGTATAGTTAAGACATGAATTTTTTTGTATATAAAAATTCATTGTATATACATTTTTTGTATTTTAATTTTATTCGATTCTGTGACTATCCTAATTTTTTAGTAATTATTAGTAATTTTTTAGTAATTTTTAGTAATATTAGATTTATGTGATTTTAAACGTATAATTGTGTTTATTTTATATATTTTACATTTTTTATGTAAGATGAGGATGGATTGTTGGTTTGATTATGGGTATGTATGTCTTTAAACATGTAACAGATTCAAAAGTTGCTGGCACCAAAAAGCTTATTTAACATCTGATTTTGTCAGTTAGAGTGTTCTGAGGAAGCTTGTGTTTTTACAAGTGAAAGCGCTTAACTGTGAAGTTTGTTAAACTGTGGAGTTTGTTATATTATTTTATCAGATAAAAGTTATCAACAACTTTTGTTGCCTTTTTGGTTGTTCATTCGATTTTTTTCTTGCTTGAAGTGGTTGGAGCATTTTACAGAGTTGTGGTGTGGATTTCCCAAGACACGGAGGCGTCAGCGATACAGTGGATTTTAGTTCTTTTGTTATCAGTTTTTCCACTGGTCATCATAACAAGTAAGAGATACAGGGGACAAAGCCTTCTGCTTGGAAAGTGGAGGGCACATAAAATTCAGGATTCAAATTCTACAACATATAGATTAGTTTAGTTTGTTTAATTTCAAAAAGAATTCAAAGTATTTTTGCTAACAATGGTGACTTAGGGCCATGGATCAGGCTTCTGAAATAGGTGTCAGGAATAAAAGCATTTAAGTAGTTTTGAAAATTTAGAACACCACATAAAGGTAAATTAGAAAACATGCATGCCAGACTGTAGATACTTTATCAGAGATTTAGGTTTCCGATGTAGGCTTCTAGTTTTCAGTACATTAGACAGGCTTAGCAGTTCTTCTCTGTTAATTATTTTGCTTCATTAATAACAGTGTTCACTCAGCTAATGTTTTGACCTCCTAAACAGATCATCAGGGTAAACACTAATGCACATACTTGGAAACTAACTTTATGTTGTTTGCCTTCATTGTCTTCCATACCGTAACTCCTTCTGAAGTAGTAAATGATGTCTCTACCATTATCTAACTGACAGTATTAGAAAAAGAAAT
Source organism: Protopterus annectens (assembly GCF_019279795.1). NCBI lineage: Eukaryota > Metazoa > Chordata > Ceratodontiformes > Protopteridae > Protopterus > Protopterus annectens. The sequence goes on from NC_056745.1 coordinate 699,915,890, forward strand.
CTGTCAAAAAAGCAGCTTGAAATCAAATTGTCATAATGTAGTGAGAACTCTGTGGTAAAAAAAAAAAAAACAATTGCAGTTTATTCTGTGGTGTGTAGAGCGAAAGATTTACATATTTGTGCTCTACAAGACCATATTTGCTGTTGTAATAAATGTACATACTATGCAAATGCTAAAAAATGAGGTAAGTGGTAACCAGCAGTTAGAAATGCTGCATTGTTCATACATATGTCTTTTTTACATCACCTTTTTACTGCATTTTTCTAGATACAGAGCTGCGGAGATACTTGAGTTTCTCTGAAGACTCTGACCTCTCTAGTGATGACATCTTAGAAAGAGCGTCTCAGAAATCCAAACGAGAGGTAAGCTTCAGGCACTAATGGTTTCAAATTAATTCATTTTTTTCTCCATACAGAATCTGTATAATATATATATATATATATATATATATATATATATATATATGGTTCTACCTTAGTACATCGACAGCTGACAAGACCGACAGCAAATTTTGTAGACTGGGTTAAGCGAAATTTCACAAAGTCGAAAGTACCAAACAGCGACGGCGGATAACATCGACAAAGTGTTAATAACGGGTCAGGATAATATGTTGGTTGTAACTTACGAATACAGGATTGTAAACCATATGTTTGAAATAGCCTGTCATAACAACTATGATAGAACAAATCAAGCAGTAGTAATTCCTGGTGCTATGCATCGAGGAGAAAATGGCTTCAATGAAGGCAGTAGTCCAGGAGTGATTGGCAGGACATATAGCACAGTACAGTCACAGAAAAGTAAGCCAATGTTAATTATAGACAACTATTTGTACTACATGGCAAATACAAGTGTACGGAGTGTAAAAGGGAGAGCCGTGACCGCTTTGATAACTGAAGGTGATCGATTGGAGAGGTCTGTTGCACATAGTCATGCTGCAGAACCAGGGAGGTAGACCACCACGTTGCCTGCAGTGAGTTAAACACCTGCCACGGAGAGCTTTTATTGCAACAGGTGAATCTAAGTAGGGCGACTCAAACTTGGAATGCTTCATGTCAAGTTAACGTTAGACACAATAGATTTTAGTAAGTTCACTTTGAAGAATGGCACGTTCATAAGTAAACAACCCCTCGATATTCAGGTTAGATTTGTGTTGTGTGACCGAAAATAGCAGCGGTAAAGAGCATAAGGCTTAATCTACTTTGGGCAAAATGTGGCGAGAAGGTGCAGCCTTGGGGTCTAACATGTGCGTGATAACTCTTCGATCATTAGTTGCTCTAGCTTTTTACCTGAAGATAAGGTGAACAGTATTTGTTACACATACTTGAGCGAGAGCGAGACCGTCATGATTCGGGGCGGATACAGTCTCCTGTGGGCGTGTCTTCTCCTAAGAAGAGGAAGGTGGTGTTGAAACAGCAATATGTTATGCTACTAAGTAATATGTTATGATTTAAGTATTCAGAAGAGCGTATATGACCGCTACTTTGTTTTATCTTCGAATATATATATATATATATATATATATATATATATATATATATATGTATAGAATATAGCTAGAATCAACATTGTGAAAAGGTGGTGGTGCTGCGGTAGCGTTGTCGCCTCTCAGTAAGATGCTGTCCGGTTCATCTCTCAGTTAGAGTGTCTTCTGCATGGAGACATGCGTGAATGGGTGTACCTTCTTTGAAGGTTGTGCATCAGGGCTGGCAACTCGGTACGTAAAAATCAACTGCCAATCATTAGCGGACCGGAGTCCCGCTGTGGTGACCCCTAACCGGGAAAAGCCGAAAGTCACAACAACAACAACAACAACAAGCAAGCTATATGAAAATTTATCTGAAATATATACTGTTTTAAGCTGCTTAGTTGTACATATAAAAAAATGGATTTTATTCAAGAGTGATGAAATAGCACTGGTTATCTTACAGCTTTCATCATCAAACTGGTCATCTGTTATCTCCCTGATCCCATTACCCTGCCGTTACTTTTTCCTAGCTATATTTCCTTTTATGTGAATTACACTGCAAGATCGCACATTGTGTGACACCTTTATTTGCTTTTGTAGGATGTTTCTGTTTTTCCCATGAATTTGTGACCATCATGAAGTTAGTATACAAACGCGCACACACACACACACACACACACACACACACACACACACACACACACACACACACACACATATATATATATATATATATATATATATATGTGTGTGTGTACATAAAATATGTATATAGGTAGACTCCACTGGTTCATGACTGGGATCTGAGTGATATGGACTAGGGACTCTGGAGGGAATATCTCAAGAGCCACAGTAATATGACCCACTGCTTAGTCACATGTAGTAGAGGTCCCCCTTTATTCCTCCAAGCACACTACAGTTTTTACACAGGGTCCAGGTTTCCCTACAACTCCTTTGATTTAGAATCATTCGTTACTCAAACTAGTTCTGTTTCTGTTCATGGTAAATGTAGAACAATGTAATTAAGAGTGGAGTGAATGGTTATCATGATATATGTTTTCTGTTTACTGTTTAGGTTTTAGAAGTGTTTTTAGATATTTCTTGATTTTCTGTATTATGGAGAGAGTTTTGGTACTACTTTTTTGTCTTTAGATCTGGATGGAGCTGACAAAGCTTTTGGTAAAAACAAAGCAGAACCAGTTTTCCCTCCTATGGACACAACCTCACCCCCCTCCCAAACATATTAAATGAAATGCATCTGTAACAATATGAAACAGCCCCACAGCCTGAGGTGGAATATGATACCATACTAACCCATTGTAAGACAACAGCCACCAACTACAAGACTGGAAAGCCCCCACATCTCTTTTACAGCAATCAGGAAAAGCCACAACCAGTACTCCACCCACACCTCTTGTGAGATTTCTGTATAACACAGACCACTTTATTTCACTGAGCAGTGCTTATCAATACTGCAAGCAGAACCTGAAATAAAAAAGGATCAAAACCAGAATTGAGGACACCAGAGGAATTCTTTCTGTGTTATTTTCTTGGGCAGATTTTTTGAATTATTTCTGAACTGTTTTTCTTTATCATGGATCTTTCATATTTCTGATTTGGCTAACTGAGATTTTTCATCTTTATTGTTGGTATATTTGTTCTCTAGCTGGTCAACTTCACTGATAACCTATAACATTGCAGGGCTAACTTAGCTCAGTCAAGGTCACAGAATATTATTTTAATCATTAACTTGAAGGGCTTTTTAAACTAGGGTAGAGGTATTAGGGGATCTTCCTAGGATGACTTTGGGTGTTTTTCTTGGATCAGCCTGTGCCATGATCAAAGTTGGATTAATTGGTGCCCTGACAACAACAGGTGGTACCAGTAGTTTTTATATTATATATGTACGTATGTATGTATATACGTATATATCTATATATATCTATATATATATATATATATATATATATATATACACACACACACACACACACACACACACACACACACACACACACACACACACACACACACACACACACACACATAGAGAGAGAGCTATGATAGGGCTGAAGAAGATGGCATCCCCTACATATGGGTTGCAGAAGGGGGTGACCAAAAATCACAATGCTTCTTTAGTGCAGTTTGGTGATTTTAAAATATGTTTGTAAGGCTTTCCATGTGAGAGATTACAAGAAATCCCTTGCATCACAAGCACACAGTCCTGCAATATTGAAAGAGAGATAGCTCAAAACTAGTGTTTTTTGCAGAAGTGCAAGTCCCCTCTGCACCGTCCATACTCCATAAATGTATACATATATATATATATATATATATATATATATATATAATACATTTGGTCGGCTGGTGGATGGCCGACCGGAAAATGTTCGGCAGTACGGCAACGTTGCATAATTGCAAACACAATTATGTCGAACTGCAAAACATCCCCCCCTTTTTGACCCATGGTAGCGCTTGTTTAGGTGGTAGAGCAGTCGGAAATGTCAAATTCCGAATTTTTTAACATTCTGAGTGTTCGACCCCTGGAGCTTCGACACATAGGTTCGTGGAAACCGAGTTTCGACCATCGGTCGCTCGGTCATATGCATGTAAATCATATATATATATATATATATATATATATATATATATACACACACACACACACACACACATATAATATATATATATATATATATATATATATATATATATATACACACATACTGCTGAAAGATACAACATACATATATATATATATATATATATGTGTGTGTGTGTGTATGTATGTATGTACATGTGTGTGCATGTGTGTGTGCGTGTGTGTATATAAATATATATATATATATATATATATATATATATATATATATATATATATGGTTTACAATCAAAATTGTGAATGTCACTTTGTTGAAACAAGTTACACGGCGTCCGAGCACCGAATGCTTCGTCGTCGAACACCACAATTCCAGACCGTACACTTCCACCCCTTCTTGACCCATGTTAGCAAATGGTTTTAGGTGTGGAGCAGTCGAAAATGTCACTGTTTGTGGTGTTTGGCAGTTCGGCAGTTCGGAGTTTGCTGTCATGGGTCGACAATGTGACGAAACGGTGAAGTGCAATCACAATTTTGATACTAAACCTCTATATATATATATATATATATATATATATATATATATATATATATATACACACACACACACACACACACACACACACACACACACACACACACACACACACACACACACATATATCCATGGTTTCACAATACTGGGGAAAGGAGAAAAATTCCTAAAACAGTGAATAGTGGTCTGGGCAATCAGTTGTTTCACACTTACATGGGTAAGTAGGTAATTCCTGAAATTTCTTGCAAGGGCATATGAGTATGCTAGCTTTCAGTCCTTTAGGAACGACAGGTTTATGTTCAGTAGATGGAGGGATGACTTGTCATAGTGAAACTTGGTAGCTTAGTATTTCTTATCAGTTGGTAAATATTAGTTAAGTGTTCTTTTTTAATTAAGCATATTATATTAGTGTATTAATAAGATGTAATCCCATATGCTTGCTTAGCATGTGTCTCCATTTGCTTGCTAGTACAGTGCCATAATATAGTCATTGTGTGGTCTCCACTCATTGACATTTTTCATTTTCCCTAATGCATTCTGACAAAGAACCTTACCTCATAAATGCAGTCAGATTCTCATCCTTCTAGCTAGCATTTGTTATGGCTATGTGTGGCAGGAACCAACTCCCCTTTCAAAAAATATTAATATTATAATATAAAGCTGTACTTGAGGGGCGCTTTCTGCCAGATTTCTTCTGGGAGGGTGCTGACCACAGTGGTAGTGAAGCACTCTCACCGTCTTTATTTCAGGACATTCTGCCTTCTAGAGACCTGTTTAGCACAACCAATTGTTGGTATGGTAGCCTAGGTATGTCCAAAACTAACTCAGCATTAACTGTCCATTCTGCTAGAATGGCAAATGATTTTGTTCACGATGATACTTTATTATAGACTTTTCAGGTTGTTGTGCAGTTTTGTTGCTCTCAGCTTAATCCAGTTCTTCAACTATCCATAAAGAGAATTCATTTTACCAGAAGTGAACAAAACAGATATTGTCAAATGCTGCAGTACCTCGTAGTTAAGCACTGTAACTCAGAAAACAGAAATTCAACCTCTGTTTTGTGGAACCCAATCCCAGACTTGTTTGGAAGCCCTACAGTTTTATTGTTAACACTTGTCAGGGTATTCTGCAGCTTTGCAATTGGGTGAGTTATGCTTGAAAGTCAGATATTGCAGCATACATCCCTGTACTGGTTCCCTGTGTCTATTAATTCCTCACAGAAGGACATCTGTGCAACAAGCTTAAGGAAATTAAGATTATCCTATATGTTCTACAAGTATTTTTCCCACTTTTAACTCATGGACATGAGGAGGTCTGAAGTGGTAGGATGCTGACATCATAACATATGTACAAGTTGTCAAAAACCCTGCTTTCCCCACAGTGTGCAATTAAAGAAGCTAACAAAGTTATAAGCATGAATAGCTCTGCAGAAACATTCACATGAAAACAAAATTAGCATTAACACACATTTGAACTGTATAGTCAGAAGAAAATGACTGATAATAAAACAGGAAGGCCTGTTGTGGGATTACTAAATAATGTGACAGAGGTAAGTGGACAGTATGGAACTGTTTACTTGCATTAGGAAAGACTGCTGCTAAGTAAATGATTTAAGTATTTGCAGGTTAGAGCTTCTCTGCCTTGCAGATTATTAATTATGTGGCTCTGAATTACAATAAGAATTAATAGTAAAACCGCAGTTCAGTGAAAGATCAGCTGTTTGGAGCTCAGTCACTGAAGTCAAGGAGTAGCAAGCTAGTGCCTTATAGTGAAGAAACAGCTTTAACAGAAAAGTAAGTAAAACAAAGAATCTAGAGATTAAATAATGTAAATGATTAAAACAAACAATTAACTAGAGTTCAACCATTTAGACAATCTCTAAAGGTTCGTAATAGAACCAGTGTGCCAAAAATGGGTAATAAAAATTCAAGTCTAAGACTTCGGGCATAAGACTTCAGTCTGTGAGAAACACTAACTTCAATATTCAGAAAAAAGTAATTGTTGCCTACACTATTTGACCAATGACACAGTGCCCAACACTGCTACTGTGATAGTCTGTGATTCAAAGACATAAAGCCGGAATGGGCAAATTCTCATTACTGGTCCCTTATTATGGCTGTACATCAAATATTGCACTGTTATATCTAAAAATACACACAGGTACATAGTACTTGGTTGCTGCATTAACAACAGCCCCACTTCGGACACAGAAGTGAACATGTGTTTGCCGCCAAAAGATGGTTTATGATTTTTTCACTTTGCCCCTGGCCTGACACATTTACATGTGGTCTTTGCCAGTGAGACCACTATAGTGCTACAGGTTGATGCTGTAATGGTACAGCAGTGCAGGTGAAAACCTGTGCAGGAAAGAAAATTTCCACAGTGAAATCTCTGTGCTGCAGACTCAAAAATTAAAATAAAACTATGCAGCTTTAGAATTATCTGTGAAAACTTAGTTAATGCTGGGTAATTAATGGCAAATTCCTCTGAGTTGGAATGCTGATACTAAAGTTCAATGTGGTCTTTTAACTGCCCCACCTAATATTCGTATTTAAATATTTTTCTTATTAATGAGCACCATAGACACATGTATGGATGATCTAAGACTAGAGCGTTTACAACATATAAGAACATAATGATACACATGCTTAGAGTATTGTTTCTTCGGTGTATTTGTGCAGGTTGTACCAACACAGTAGCAAATGTTTGATACCTTAGGAAAAAAAGAAAATAATGTTCTCTCTCTCTCAAGAGTTGCGCTATAGAATGCTACAGTAATCCACTGACCAGCAGGGATAAAAATTAAACAAGGAAATATCCAGCAAATTGAGAGATGCCACACACATGTTCATCAACACACATTCATGCAAAAGCCAGCAGTAATAGTTAGCATATCTAATATATGAAATGAGACAAGTATAACCATGGTAAAGCTCCACTTGGAGACAAAAACTAAAGCACTGATGATGGTTTCATTTTATTTAAGCAAAGCTAAAAGGATCAAAAACCTATTAAAGTGCATCCGACTGAACTTGCCCACTCTTTTCTCCAGAATGGAAAATGCTTGCCAAAGGCATTTCTCCCCACACATACTTGTTCTATATATTCACATTTCAAAGTTGCAGCATATCAGAGAAGGAGAGAAAAGATAGACCCCGGGATTCATGAAGCTCGGCGCAAGGACAGCGTTAGCCTTGCGCTGAACGTGCGGAGTAGAGATGGTGCAGCACCACCATATGCGTATTAATGAAGATGCGCTACTGCACCATCCACATGCACAGGAAACATGCGCAAGTGCAGGGGACGTGTTTAAGCTCTGCACGGAGGCGTAAAAATCTTGGCTACAGTCGCGCAACCTAAAATGCTGACTAGTACAGCCTGCCTGTAATAGTAGTCACTCCTGTCAGTGTCCGTGGATACTGAAATGTATGCAAAGCATACAAGAGAGTTCCCCGAACACCAAAATAAAATCACAGGAGTAAACACACAAGCACGTAGCTGAATGTTGAGCCCCCATCCCTCGAACAATTACATTTAAAACCCTGTGTCCGTATTTCATTGTATTGTTTATTTTTATATCAAGTGGAAGCGAAACGCAGCGTGTTTGCACGCAGCTGCCCTTTGCTAAGTCTAGCCCAATGGTCAGAGCATTCGCTTAATAACTGCCCATTTGCGGTCCGAGTCTTCCTTGTCTGGATGGCCCAAAAATGAATGGGTATAACCTGGGTCAGCCTACCATGTCATGAAAGATAAGTATTTGCGTGTACCTATATGCGTGAAGTACAGCATGTGGAAGACCAAATATGCTAGGGTTGGACTCAAAACCATAATGGTACCAGAGATATGTAGAGTAGGCAAATGTGTACTGCTGTCTGTGCCATGGGCTAACAAACAGAGAAGGGATGGATGGTGTGTATGTGGATTTTTTTTGGGGGGGGATGGGTAATGTAATAATCCAGCAAGGGGAGACTGTGTCGGATGTATAATAGGTTAACTGGAGGTGTATGAGGGTGCAGTGGGAAAATCCAAAAGAAAACTAAAGAACATGGGACCTGACGGTGTCCCGGGTTGTGTGCTACGTGAACTCCTAGAGGAGCTAAACCCGCACATAAGAACGCTATTTAATCTTAGCCTTGCTACAGGATACATCCCTGAACACTGGCGTATAGCTACAGTGGTCCCACTCCACAAAGGTGGCACCTCTACAGACCCTGGAAACTACCGCCCCATAAGCTTGACCAGCCTGGTCTGCAAAGCTATGGAAAGGATCATTATGGAACTCATAAACAAAGACATCAGGGACATAGAGACAATTGACCCTACCCAGTTCGGCTTTGTAAAAGGCAGATCCTGTCTTTTAAACCTGGTGGACTTTTTTGAAACAGTCACTAGAGCCATCGATGAAGGCAAAGCAGTTCATACAGCCAACCTGGATCTGGCAAAAGCCTTCAACACAATACCCCACTCAGGCATCATAGACAAGCTCAACAGCTTAAATGTAAACCCGTTTGTCACAAGATGGGTTGCAAACTGGCTAAAGGACAGAACCCACAAAGTCAGAATAGCTGGAGCTATGTCAGACTCTAAGCCAGTCACAAGTGGAGTCCCACAGGGCTCTGTCTTGGGACCCCTCTTGTTCGGCATTTATTTCTCATATGTGCAGGCAAACATAGGGGGGTTGTGGCTGACAAAGTTCGCAGACGACTGCAAACTAGGCGCCATAGTCGACACTCCAGCTGACACATGCATACTCCAGAAGGGCCTCACAGAAACAGATGACTGGTGCCAGAGTCATGGCCTTAAACTAAATGCCAAAAAATGTATAGTCATCCCCTTTGGAAAAAACAAAGTACCCACAAATTACCACATAGGTGGTAATCCATTAAGTACGGAAAAAGTAATCAGAGACCTGGGGATCCAAGTTGACAGTGACCTCTCATTTGACACCCACGTCGCCAAAGTGGTTAGAAAGACCTTCTACCTTGCCCACCTTATCATGAAGGGATTCACATCCAGATCAAAGGATGTCATTGTATCCTTATATTCCTCCCTTATCAGGCCTATGATTGAGTACAATGCCCCATTTGGTATGTACCTTACCCGGCACCTGCAGCAGCTGGAGAGACCCCAGAACTACCTTACCAAGAGGATCAAGGGTCTCCAGCATATGTTATATGCTGCCAGACTGAAAAAGCTCCAGCTCTATTCAGTAGCATACCGCCTGCTCAGAGGTGATCTGTGCCTTACGTACAAGGCCATGTCCAATTCAGAATTAATGGACATGCTCCACCTCAAAAAATCCAAATCCATCAGAGCCATGAGAGCTAAAGATCTAAACCTCAGCACAAATATGAATACGACATGCTGGAGGGAAAGATTCATAACCCAGAGGCTTCCCGCACTCTGGACCAGGATACCTGTCCATGTTAGGCAGAGCCCCTCACTGACCCTCTTCAAGAGAAATCTGGACAAATGGATGGTTGATCGTAGGTTTACCCCGGGGGTCATCTCTGTGTCATTGCTAGATAGAGGCACAGTAAACTAAATTTAATTTAAATTGTACACTTTTGTATCATTACATGGGGTGGCGAAAGCCACATACACTTTGGCTAGGCTTATAAATGCCCTAGGGCAGATAGCCTAGTACTATACTATGAAACTATGAAGAAAGAGAGAAGACCAAATTGTACTCTGTGCAAGGAGACAGTAGGGATTTGGGACTTGATCATTGGCTGCACCATTCTTCTAGCTGTCCCATATTTTCAGACCCTAAAAGAAAGTAGCAAATATCCTACAGTGCATTATTACTGGAGATTACCTGCAGGACATGCTGTTCTCATTTCTGAAAGAAGTGTTTGTCTTTGGGGGGCTACACTTGTAACACAGAAATGATGCCCTGCTTGTTTCCTACTTGCTTGCTCTATGGCTTCCTGAATGGAGGTTTTTTTGTATACAAAAGCAGTGAATTCCTGGGATCACCCTTATTTTAATGGCGGGGTTTGTGTGCCTCTGTGATTCTCTGTGCTGCATTAACTCAACAGGAATCTTCCTCCAAGATCCCTCCAAGGGGGGAAAGGAGGGTGGTTGGGAAATGAATAGATGATCCAAAATGCCCAAAGTTATGGGTAAAGTAACTAAAAATGTTGCCCTATCCTGATCTCTTTCTCTCATATTGGGACACTGACCCCGCCCCTAGCACCACCCAAATGGGGTGGCTCACTGAAACCTGAGCACTGTGGTGAACCAATGAAGCCGTCCCTAGAGATGCCACCCAATTTGTAGTGTAGTGAGAAATGAAAGTGGGGAGGACCACGAGTCCGCAGCACAAATGTCAAATAAGCTTTAGTTGCTTTTCTCCATTTGATCTTTGTCAAAAGACTGTTTTCAATTGTTTCCTTTTCCATACAATTATTGATCCTGTTTTCCTTGTTTGTTTGGTTCTGTTGGTCTAAAAATGTTTGGATCCAATGCTTTCAGCTTTTATTTGAGTAATTATTTATTCCACTTTATTTGGAATAAAGGAAGACTGAAGTTCTAATGACTGTTGTAGGCAAAACGAACAAAGGAGGCAGGACTGATTTGGGATGATACTCTGGAGAGAGGAAAAATCTGAAACAAAGTTTTCATTCGGTGGAAACCAAGCACGGCTCTCTGCATAAAGTGAAAAGACTCTGAACCAGACACAAAAATTTCCAGAAGACATGTTTGCTTCCGGTAGAAACATCAAGATGCATGGCGGGAACACCACATCAAGATCCTGCCAATGAACCAGCAGAGAGAGAAATAGGAGGGAGGGAGAGATGAGAAATTTCATGAAAAGTGCACACACCTTTCATGAAGGCCCACATGTGGTTGCCCATTACAGGGGTTTAGACTCAGAAAAGTGGGAAATTAAGATGCCAAGCTAACCTTGCCTTGAGAAGGAAAGAGCAAGAAATGATATTAAGGGAAGGGAGAAATTTCAGGGATTCTGACCCGGAGTTGAGCCCAAATCGGAGTCTCTCCCAAAATAGCAAATACAATTCCATTTCCATACGAGAAGATAGATTAGAAGATAACATCTGTCTCGGGGTGGGGTCTAAGATATGATGTTCCGGTCTAAGGAGTCTATAGTTGATTCTAAGTTATAGCCGGGAAGAGGGAGTAGTCCCAACTGATGAATGTATAGACTGGTGGAGTAGTCCTACTGGGAACCATGGAGAACCATGGACCTTCAGGTAAACATAGGAACCATACCTGCATGGCCAGTAGTAGGTAGTTAAATTAAGAGGCCATCCCCTACAACAGAGCATTTTTCTTTTGGAGTGAGACGGAAGACTGGGGGAAAAGGGAAAAGCAATAAAGCAAGCCGGGGCATGGGGGGCATGGTCCATAGCCCATAGGGCTCTCGGGTGAGGGGGGAGAGGAGAAAACTTTGCATTCAGCGCGATTCAGCGGGAGGTGCAGAGCAAGGAATTCCCCTATCCCTGAAAATCTGATTTTGCAATGTGTTCAACAGAGACCCACCACCGTGAGAGAGAGAGTTCTGCTCAGTCGTTCGTCCGGCTATCATTGGACTTGCACCAGGGATATGAAATGCACTAAAAAGCTGGCTCCATACACTGCATTCCCAAACTCTCCATGGCCTTTCTGCAATTGAGGGTCTATGTTCTTTAGTTTAACTCCATGTTCCTATGTTATTTTCACAACAAAACAGGAAAAAGTGGAGTTACCACAAGGAAACTTTTTTTTTTTTACCTTTCTTTTTTTTTTTTTGTTTTTGTTTTTTTTTTTTTTTTACAATATTACACAATATCAGGACACACAATAAGAGACAAGGGAGGCCAAATGAGGGCCAAGCACCCTCAAAAAACAAAAAAAAAACCTCTATGAAAAAATAGAAAAATTAGATAACTAAAAAAAAAACCTCAACTTAAAACTAACCTTAAACCTTTCCAAACAATTTTAAACCAGAACAAATTTCAAAAAAAAACAACAACATCAAACTTAACAGCTTTAGCTTTTAAAACTAGGAAAATTCCTGACAAAAAAAGGAAAAACAGGAACAAAAAATAGATCTTTTAGCTAGCTCAAGTTTGAGAACGCACCATATTGCTTGTAAGTGGCTAAGCGAGATCTGGGTGCAGGTGGGTGGGATAAGAATATCAAAAAGTAATAATAAGCTGCTTTCCTTCATATAGAATAGTCGAAGTCGGAGCCAAGGGATCAGCTCCAAGCCCATCAGTACAGAATGTAGGCGAGATAGGATCACATAACATCTATGATTTTATGTTTCTGGAAGGGCCACTATTGGCATAATGTCCTAAGAGGAGGAGCAGTGCAAAGAATGATTCAGAAAATGAGCCAATACTTCCTAAAAAGGGATGATAGACACCACTCCACCCGCCTTTGAAACCAGGCTTGAAAGTAGGGCTCTCTGGTAAGTGAAGAAGTGGAAAAAAAAAACTCACATACCTGTCCTCCACTCTCCCAATGAAATAAAAACTCCTCTTGACTTTTTAAACCATACTCAAGTTGCCACAGCATATACCACACAGAGCTCTAAGGCATTTCATTTCTGACTGGAAATGCATCATTTCTGAATATTAATGCACCAAAGACTGATCAGCATTTGGCAACCATCTCCCCAAGTATTGTACTGCAGTGGCTCCCTAGCTATGCTGCTGTGAACTTCAGTAGCAACTTGCTTTTTTTTTTGGTTTCTATGCTCATTATGAATTGCCCATAAAGAACACCCTGTTCAAACCCAAAGCTTCTTGAACATGTAGTTGGTACCAGAGCACCTAAAACTGAAGGTCGTTGTTAGACTTTGTACTCATGTCATCAGACCAAAGGATGTTCAGACCAAGAGAGGGTCTAAACTGTCAGTTTATCACAGCTTAATGATGACTTGGGTCACCTAGCAGGAACTGTAGTTGGACAGACCCAAAAATCTCAAACATGTAGTGATTGTGTCCTAAGAGTGCTTAACAGATGCTTCTTTGTGTAATTAGTTAAGGTCCACCTCTAGAACGGCTTTTTCCTGTATAATGGGGGGGATCAGGGATGTGTAGTCTGAGTACACTTCATTTGAGACCTTACTAGTTGAACTGCAGCAAGGAACTGTACTCAAAAGGAGGTTGTGCTTGTCATGGTGATAACCTAAGGACACGGTAATGAGTTCAGGTATGAAGGAAGCTATCAGGTTAAAGAAAGAAGACTTCTGAGCAGTGTCATCCAGGGGTAGAGTGTGGGAGCTTTCCTTATCTGAGTGAAAGGTACTGACAGGCCAAGAAGGCAGCAGTTTTGACACTCATCAGACTAAAGACCCTGGTGATGATGGAGTTTGGCAAGACTATGGAAACTGACATTTGGATAGCCTTAAAAACATTCTAGCAAACCATACAGCAATGTTTCTTTTCTGGGCGGGGGGTGGATACTGCACAGGCCATTCTCAACAAGTGATGAGAGATGCTTGCCTTAAATGGGGCATTCCTTGGAAATGGAAGAAACACTCTGAGGAGTTGCTGAATCTTGTGGGCATGCCCTCCTTTGAGGAGGTTGTTGAAAGCACTATGCAGTGAAACAGTTCTGAAGTGGCAAAGCTGCAGGAATGGATGTTCTCCAATGAAAAATGCTGAAGATGCCAAATGGGGATAGGGTATCATAGTTAAGACGCTTTTCTAGTGTTGAGTTGAAACTGTGCAATATCTCTGAATTGGCAAACTGGGGTGATGACCCCATTTTTAGAAAGGGGGCAAGAGAATATGTTCCATTTGTACAGGGGTCATATTCCTCAGCCTTCCTCGGAAATCTTGTACCAGAGTGCTGAAAAGAAGATTCTGTTTAATAGCTTAGACTCAGGTTCAGGAGGAAGAGGAATGCATTTTCTTGTTCCGGCCATAAGAAAGTGAATCATCTCTTTGTCCTTGTAAAGACATCACAACTGTAGGAGTTCATCAGCATGATCTAAATTAGTTTTGTAGAACTAATTAAAGTATATTACAGTGTACCTCAAAATGCCTTGTAGAAGGGGCTACAACAGTTTTACTCTGGTGCACTCTATTTGTTACTTATTTGTGAAATGCAAGATGTGAAGTTGTTCTATCTCGCCGTTCATTTTTACAGATGGATTCGGAGCTGATCCTCGGCTCTGAGTCGGCCAACTGCAAAACTCGAGGTCTTCAGACAGCTCAAGGCCAAGTCCCTATCCCATGACACCTTGAGTTACTTCACATCTAGTTTGCCACTGCAACAGATCGGAGGTTTCCTCACAGCTCGGGCCAGTATAACAAATTTTCTAAAAAAAATTCTATTTTAAACTTTATATCTTTATATCTTTATAACTTTATAACTTTATAACTTTAATAGCTTCTTAACTTGTGTTAGCTTATTTGGGATAATTTCTTATAGTCCTTTTGGCCGTCGTTTATATAGGCCTTTAGTATCTCCCTTCCCTTTCTTTGGTGTACCTTTATATATATATTAGAATAGGTTTATTAGCTTAGAAGTGTGTTTTAGCAACATTTATAGGCTTTAGAGTGTGTTTATACATTTATAGTTAGCTCATATTTAACTATATAGAGCCCATTTGTTTTTTAAGGGCTACTTACTATTTGAATAGTATAGTGTTGTTTCAAATTGTTAAACAGTTTTGTGTGTGTGTGTGTGTGTGTGTGTGTGTGTGTGTGTGTGTGTGTGTGTGTGTGTGTATTTTTTGATAATACAAGTTTGCTTGTGTGCATTTAAATTTTTTTCATGGCTGACCAGGTAAGGAGAAACAACCCAAGTCTGGGTTTAAAAAATGTCCAAAGTGTGGACAAAAGATGTCTGTGACTGATGGTCATGTTAATTGTGTTTATTGTTTGGGTGCTTTGCACTTGCAAGAGAGTTGCTCCATCTGCCATTCCTTTAGTAGCTGTGTACTTCATGAAAGGAAAAGAAAGTTAATCAACAGAAGACTATTAAAATCTTCCTTTCAAGAAGCTTTGGGTGACCATGATAAAACTACTAAGTCTCCCAAATCTTCCAAGTCCTCTAAGGCTTCATCATCAGATTCGACAAAATCAAAAAAACCTTCGATGTCAGCTCCACAGCCTTCAGAGCAGAGCGTCTTGTCTTTTCGGAGCTGATCCCCAGTCTTGGAACCGGTCTCAGCAGTATTGAAGTCACCAATCCTCCAGTCGGTACCACCCTCTATCCATTCATCTCAATCCTTATCTGATTTGGATGTGGATCGTGTGTGGCAGAAGTTTTTACAGGCACCGGCATTTGCAAAAATGTTATCGGCTCCGACCCAAGTGGTTTCAAAACCAAAAACTGTTCCTCCATCTACTTGTTTTCCACCTCTGAGCCATACTGGTCTGTCAGGGCCAGAGGAGTTGGACCTTATGATTGTGGACCCTTTGGAGCTGACACCTGCACCAGTGCCATCGGTTCCGTTTACTCAGACTTCCTCGGTGCCCATCGAGGAGTCTAGGAGCCGACACTGGCCAGTCGGGTCCGGGGGGATAGTTGGACTGACCTGTCGGTTCCAACTTTGCTTCTTGGGGCCTCGGCTCGGATGAGTTCGGCTCCTACCTCTGGATTGGAGCCCACTGTTCCGGTGCTGAGGGAATCATCTGTTTCTTCAGATCCAGTGGTTCCTTCTCACCAGAGCAGAGGTGCTTTTGAGGCCATGAGGAGAGTAATGTCCCCTAGGACATCCACAACTTCAGGACCAACTACCTCTTCCCCAAAAGCACCTGTGTCCACTTCTGCCTCACAGATCCCTTTGAAGTGTAGAGACCCTGAGCCTCAGGAAATCCCACTGGGTGGCCCCTGCTCTTCTGAGACCTCACCAAAAGTTCCCACTGATGAGGTTCCCAGGAAGAGAATTTGCAAGAGGAAGCATCTAGACTCCCTGCAGGAGTCTCTCACATCTGACACTGACTTAGATGAATCAGAAGGGTCCCTACAGCCCCCTCTGAAGATATCTAATTTCCAGATATATTGGAAACCCTTAAGCAGAGGGGTGGCTGGAAGCCCACCAACCCTACTGAAGATGAGTCGGTCCTCCTGAAAGCTTTCTGGTCTCAACCCTCCACCTCTTAGGTGTCTCCGACCTTCGATGAGCTTATGGAGCTGGTCTCATGAAGGGCGTGGGAGTCTCCGGACACCATGGAGCCTGCCCCTAGAAGGCCCAATAAATTTATTTCTACTCCTCATTATAAGACCTTTCTCACTAAGGGAGTGCCTGTTGATGCCATGGTGGTGGCGGCAGCCACCAAAAAGGAGATGTCAGAAACTTCTTCCTCTATCCATCCTCCTAACAGACACTCTAGGTTCATGGATAGGTAAGGGAAGTGCATGTATAGTTCAGCGACGTTTACCATGCGTTCACTGAACTACCTTACACATTTCACAAGACTGCAAAGAGACCTCCTAAAAGAGCTTGGAGATACTCTTCAGAGTACGGTAGCTGAAGGAGCTCAGACAAGGTTGCCTCCCAGCTTGCTACCCTTAATTCCATAGTGAACTCATCTCTGCATCTGATCTCATATGCAGCTGATGGAACGAGTAGGGCAGCGGGTGCAGGAATTGCTCTCAGGAGACACTCTTGGATGCACTTATGTTCCTTTCTGGAGCCCTTTAAGTCATCCTTTGTCAACACCCCTTTTGATGGCTCATCAATTTTTGGGCCCAAAGTTAAGGAAACTTTGACCAGGTGTGAGTAGGAAGGAAAGACTGTCTGCCATTGGAATCCGTTTTTCCATCCCTACTAGACCCCACCCCAAGGATCAAAAGGGAGGAAAGATGTGATTCCAGAAAGCCCAAGGAGCCCTTCTGGACACACGTGGTGAACCCCCCTCCAGGGGCAAAGGAGGGGGCAATAATGGAAGACGCTGCCCTTGTGACAGAAGGGGTCCACAAAACCAGGGCGACAGAGACCAGTTCTTTGGGAAGCCCTACCAGTGCTCCTGAAAGGAGGCCCGACTGCCCTACTCTGGAGGCAGTCGGGGGTCACTTATCTTTGTATCCAGACATCTGGCTAAAACTAACAAACGACAACTGGGTACAAAGCATAGTTTCCAGAGGATACTTTCTTCCCTTCGCAACCCCCCCCGTTGACAGCAAAAATCCCAGACATTCCACCCAGTTACAGGGAACAAGCAACAGCAGAGGGCCAAACGTTACTAAAAAAAAGAGTCATCCAACCAGTCCCAGCAGACCAGATAGGATCCAGAACTTATTCAAGATTATTTTTCATTCCAAAAAAGACAGGGGGCTGGAGACCTATTTTGCACCTCAGCAGACTAAACAGAGCTGTCAAGAAGGAGAAGTTCCGGATGGTCACACTTCAGTCGATACTTCCCTTCTTAGGGAAAGACAACTGGATGTGCTTAATGGATCTCCAGGATGCGTACTACCACTTAAAAATGGGCAGACCATCCAGGGATCGTCTTCACTTCTGGCTAGGAGCCAATCATTACCAGTTTCGAGCCTTGCCCTTAGGTCTCACTGCAGCCCCCAACATGTTCACCAAATGCATGGCAGTGGTCACGGCTCAACTGAGGCATTTGCGATTCCAGGTGTTTCCGTACTTAGACGATTGGCTCCTCACCGCCACCACCAGGCATCAGCTAATACAAGCCAGGGACACCACACTTACTCTTTGCAATCAACTGGGCATTACCATAAACTCAGGAAAATCTGCCTTGTTACCATCGCAACATATCATTTTAATCAGAGCAGAATTGGACACCACCACCACCACCACCACTTTAAAACTTCCATCAGAAAGGATATCAGTACTTCGTCAGCAAATTCAGAAAGTCATATCCAGAGACAAGGTGCCAGTCTCAGAAGTGCTAAAGTTGTTGAGGGTAATGGCAGCTGCAATAATAGTGATTCCGTTGGGTTGTATGCACAT
The DNA here is from genome assembly GCF_019279795.1 of Protopterus annectens. Taxonomy (NCBI): domain Eukaryota; kingdom Metazoa; phylum Chordata; order Ceratodontiformes; family Protopteridae; genus Protopterus; species Protopterus annectens. The sequence continues at coordinate 699,934,380 of NC_056745.1, forward strand.
GTGGATTCTACAATGGCTGCTATTCATACAATGGTCTTATCAAGAGCTCCCAATGTCTCATCTCATTATTCTAACAAACAGATGCAAGAAGGATCTTCAGTGGTGGTTGACCTCTCTTCAAGTAACGATATTTCGCCCTTTTATCCTACCCTCACCATTGGCCACAGTGACCACGGATGCTTCCCTGATCGGTTGGGGGGCATTTTCAGGGAAGAACAGCCCAAGCCACATGGACCAAACAAGAGACACATCTGCATATCAATGTCCTGGAGATGAGAGCGGTACTGTTGGGGTTGCAGCACTTTCAGGACTCTCTCCCTCTGGGGACAATTGCGATTCAGATGGACAGCTTGTCAGAGGTCTGGTACTTGAACAAACAAGGAGGAACCAGGTCCATATGCAGCCACTTGGTCAAGGCCTCATACTTTTATCACTCATTACAAAGTCGATAGGGCCTCCAGGGACAGTGCCTCCTTTGGTTCTACTGTCCTGAAAAACATACTTCCGTGAGCCACCCAAGAAATATGTTGCTTGGGACGCCACCATCTGTAAGAATGAATGGCGAGATAGAACAACTTCACATAAGGAAGTTATGTACTCACCATAACATTCCATGTGAGTTGTTCATCTCGCCTTCATTCTTACTTCTTACCTTCTTACCCCCTCCAGGTTTTCTCGAGGACCGAGATACTAGTTTTATCATGGTTGTTTTGTCTTCGTATGGTTTTTACCTAAAAAAGTGACAGAATGGCATGTGGTATTATTAGAGGCAGCAAACAAGATCTGAGGTAACCCAAGATGCATCATGGGATAGGGACTTGGCCTCAAGCTGTCTGAAGACCTCGAGCTTTGTAGTTGGCCAACTCGGAGCTGAGGATCAGCTCCAAACCCATCTGTAAGAATGAAGGCGAGATAAACAACTGACATGGAATGTTATGGTGAGTACATAACTTCTTTTTATGTTTGTATTCTCAGCTTAACGTAATTACATAAGGGGCAGAAATAAGACTACCAAAGTTGTGTTTTGTCTTTTGTTTACGACTTTCATGAGCATGATATCAAGGTGGAGGAAAGGTGTGTAGAATATCTAGTCTGGGGATGTAAGGGTTGTGTCCTTTTTGTCTGGATATGATTTTGTTATGGTATGTGAATCTCATCTCTGTCATGCACTGGAATGGTATTCTTCTGCGTGTGAAGCAGATGGGATTAAAATCTGCACCTGCAATTCAGAATTTATGGTTGTCTTCCAGAAGAAGTAGATTTTTGTTTGTAGGTAAGGGGTGACCAGATACCTCAGCTGGAGAATTTTAAGTGTCTTGGGGTCTTGGTCATGACCTAAAGTAAAGGAAGTTGAGAGCATCTTTCATCGGGTAGAAGATATCGCAGCATCCGCTGCAGGACTACCAGATTCAACAACAGTTTCTACCCGACAGTGGTTCATAGGTTCATAGGTTTGTACTAGGCTATCTGCCCTAGGGCATTTATAAGCCTAGCCTTAGGATGAGAATACTACGCCCATTTAGGGTTTAGTTAACTGTGCCTCTGTCTAGTAGTGACACAGAGATGACCCCCGGGGTAAACCTACGATCTCCCATCCACTCTTCAAGATTTCTCTTGAATAGAGTTAGTGAGGGGCTCTGCCTAACATGGACTGGGATTCTGTTCCAGAGTGTAGGGAGCCTCTGGGTTATGAATCTGTCCCTCCAGCACGTCCTATTTATTTCTGTGTTGAGGTTCAAGTCTCTTGCTCTCGTGGCTCTGGTGGATTTGGATTTTTTGAGGTGGAGCATGTCCATTAATTCCAGATTGGACATGGCCTTGTACGTCAGGCACAGATCACCTCTGAGTAGGCGGTATGCGACTGAATAGAGCTGGAGTTTCTTCAGCTGGGCAGCATATGACATATGTTAGAGACCCTTTATCCTCTTGGTGAGGAACTTCTGGGGTCTTTCCAACTGCTGCAGGTGTCGGGTAAGATACATCCCAAATGATTCAGACTTCTGAACTAAGGCATACATCCCTGAGAACTGGACATTAACCAAGTCATTTCTTTCTTTTTTTGTTCACAAGTACCTGTTGTCTGTTACATAATATGTACCACTCAAATTTCAAGTTAAGTGCAATATATTTACTTATATTATCTCTATCAAGTGCAATATTAGACAGACAACTTAGGCAATGTGCAGTCTGTAATGTGTCTTTTATTTAAATGGGGCAATTATTATAACTTTAGGGAGGGTATACTTATTCTGTATTCAAGTGTTGGAATTTTTCTGCTCTTTTGTATGGGTACTGGGTGTAGGATTGTATATGTTAGTTGTGTTCATTCTTTTACTTGTGTGTGTTGTTTTACTTTCTGTTTGTTATCTCAAGAAGGAGCTGATGCACAAAATTTAATTTAGGCTACACGTGTGTGTGGTCCTAAATGACAATAAATTTACTCTGAATCTTTGAAAAAATTAACCAACTCGTAGATGCAGAAGTGGTCATATTTCAGGTTTTTCTAATTCTGTGGCAGATACCAGGACAAGAGATTTAGAGGATGGATGGATTAATGGAGAGATAGACAAATGGATTGATAGATGGATGGACAAATGAATGGATACGTACTCTCCCATTAATAAATAGACTGGAAGAATAAATATATACACATCCAGCTTTTGCAAAATCTAACAGGATACACCTTTTTCATAGTCTTCCAGTATGCCATCATGGCACAGACTTTGCTTTCCTCAAATTCACTGATTGCTTATTGAGTAATCCCAGTTTGGTTTGTATCATCAGAGCACTTTTCTTAAACTTAATGGATATCAAATCATTCTGCATCACTTTGCCAGTTTTAACTTTTCAAACCACTGTATTCACTGGGTTCTTCATTCACTTTGATGATTGATTTCGGGCTGCTAGATGGTCTGGTGCAGTCTGACTTTATAACATACCTCTTGATGTGCATCAGGGATCAGCATTTGGCAACTTCTCTTCTCCATTTCTAATAGCGGTCTGTCATGCCACTGTGATTCTGCAAGGCTTATTTGACACACAGATGAGTCTACTCTGTTTTATGTATCCCAGTTTTCTTGTAGTCCCATCATCACTTCAGACTGGTTTTACCCAGTTCCAAAAGTGAACATTGACTTTTGGTCTACGTTTCAAATCAACCAAAGCTAGACTTTTTTTACACATGAACAATAATAGCACACCCAAGTGGCATAGTTTAAAATACTTTCCCATGACAAGCATCCCACTGAGGTGTGCAGCTCAGCAAAAATATTTCACATTACCCTATGAATTTTGACATTCATGTCATACCCCTTTGCTTCAAACTCACTAGAAAGTTAGTGTTCTCTATAGAGCAGTGTATTCCATGACTGATTGTGTACATATCTTAACAGCTAGGACATATTATTTATTTATTTATATTTGTTTACTGGGAAATTCCAACTGGACACAGGTCCTTTTTCAGTGGAGGCCCGGGGAGAAAAGCCCCACAGAACAATAAGTGAGCAGTAGAGTACATGAAGAACAATTGAATATACATACAATAGCAAATAATACATACTGCAGCAAACATTAGCTATACATACAATATGAAACATAGTAATGAACAGATATACCAATATCTAGCTAAAGGCTAGGAATAAAGGTAGGATGTATGTACAGATAGTACTAAGCTCAAACAGATACTGTTCTAAACTCATATATCTGCATCTTATATACAAATATTGCACTAAACTCAAGCAGATATAAAGCAGAAGCTCCACACGAAGGTGGAACAAGCTAGAAGGGCTAATGGGATGGAAGGGGAAGATAGAGGAGTAAGAGAGGAGACTGGGTGAGTAGTATATGTGGTAGTGAGAGGAAGCTAGGTGTAGGTCAGTTGGATATGTATTTGGGGTTAAGATGAAGTGAGGTAGTTAAGCGTGTTGTAACAGGTCTGAGAGATTGAGTGAGGAGGGAAGGGGAGGGTAAAGGGTGAGCCAAAGCCTGCAGAGGAAGGAATGCAATGATCAGACGGTGTGAGGCACGGTGGCTAGGGGAGGGGAGAGAAAGGGGAGGGAAAAATAGAAGTTATGTTCTTACCATAACGTTCCATGTTAGTTGTCTTCTTCTCGCCTTCTTCTTGCTGGATGGGTTGGAGCCGACCTCGGCTCGACTACGCCACTCTAAAGCTCGAGAGTTGGTTCCACGGCTCGAGGCTCCCCTTATATCCCACAATGCTAGAGAGTTACCTCAGATCTCGTTTGTAAGCTAACTATAACAGAAAAACAGTATAACTGTGAAAAAACAGAATCCACCTCTAACAACAGGAAGAAGAAGGGTGACCTACATCCTGAACAAGAAATATGCATAATAGCATATAGCTAAGAAAGAGGTGGTAGAAAGAGAGTCACGATCACAACTCCTCTAGGTCTGTCCAGGCGGGGGGAAGGAGGGTGGGGCCTTGAAGAAGGCGAGAAGAAGACAACTAACATGGAGCGTTATGGTAAGAACATAACTTCTATATGTTAAGTTGTCTATCTACTTCATTCTTGCTGGATGGGACAGCGTCCCTAGCACCTTGTCCCGGGTGGCCTAACGGAACAGACTCCTGAGAACAGTGGAACCAAAATTAGCTCTATGCCTAGAAGCTAAATCCAACTTATAATGGGAAATAAAAGTGTGAGGAGTAGCCCAAGTAGCAGCTGCACAAATGGTGTCAATAGGCAGTCTGTCTTGGAAGGCTAGAGAAGTAGCCAAAGCTCTGGTGGAATGGGCTTTAGGCTTATTAGGCAGTTTTGTGTCTAATCTCATAAACAAGGGTAATCAGAGATGTTAGCCATCTGGATAAAGTTACCTTTGAAACTGGAAGTCCCTTTCTGCTTTCATAGGAGACAAACAGCTGATCAGATTTTCTGAATTGTTTCGTCCTGTCCAAGTAGTACCTTAACTGGCGATGAACATCCAGACAGTGTAATTTTTGTTCAGACCTATTTGAATACTCCGGGAAAAGACAGGGAGGTCAATGCATTGGTTTAGATTTGATGTAGAAACCACCTTAGGCAAAAGGGCGGGTTAGTTCAGAAGGAAACTCTGTCCTTATGGAACACAAGGTAAGGAGAACGACAACAGAGTGCTTGAAGTTCTGAAATTCTTCTAGCTGATGTGATAGCCACCAGAAGAGAGTTTTCCATGATAATAACTTTAAGGAACATGAAGCTGCAGGTTCGAAAGGGGAAAGAATCAAAGAAGCAAGAACTAAATTTAGGTCCCAAGGAGAAGGAGGATTTCTTACAGGAGGTCTGAGAAGAAAAACTCCTTTCAAAAACTTTGCAGAGTTTGTGGGACATTAGGGCGGATTCAGAAATACCCACATGGAAATTAGAAATAGCTGCCAATTGAACCTTAAGAGTAGATGGAGATGAACCTGCATGGAAGAGTTCAGCAAGAAAATCGAGGACTAGTTGGATGGGCGGTGAAAGGATCTATGTCCTTTCCTTGTGCCCAATATGAAAATCGTTTCCACTTACTCAAATAAATCTTTCTAGTGGAAGATTTATGGGAAGTATCAAAATATCTCTAACAGGTGAGATAATTGAGGAAGCCTGGCTCACGGTTGGAAGTGGAGGAACCAAGCAGTGAGGTTCAGAGGGAGGGCGATGAAACTGACCCGACTGATGGATCAAAAGATCTGGAACTAGGTCCAGATTCCACGGTCGCTCAAAAGAAATCGATGCAGAAGAACCACACTTGTCGAGGCCAGTAAGGAGCAATGAGGATCAATGAGGCCTTCTGAGCGATAGCTTTCTGTATTACTTGAGAGATCAGTGGGAAAGGAGGAAATGCATACAGAAGTCCCAGGCCAAACTTGGACTAGCTGGCGTCTCTGCTGGGTTGGCCTGGTAAAGGGAATAGAGTGAAGTATTCTCTGCACTTGCTGTTTTGGGGAGTAGCAAAAGGTCGCAGCAAGGCTGACCCCACTTGAGAAAAATCTCTCCACTACAGAATTGTTTGTTTCGTACAATGTGTACCTAGTTTTTGTGAACATTTTTATGGTAAGAGAAATGTGAGGTCAAATCTGAGATTACAATCAATCCTAACACCAAGTAGTTTGGTATGCTCTGTTGGGGAGATGACAGTATTGTTCTTGGCTACAGTATTAAAGGGGGGATGATTGAGTTAGATTAGTGGGTTGGAAGATAAGAAAGTTTCAGCATTGCCTGGTTGAGTAATAACTGGGCATTAGATAGCCAGTTTTCTATAGCTGAAGTGCTGCCAGATCCTGTGTGGATCTTGTAGTCTAGTATAGTTGGGGATGAGCAGATTAGGGTGGAGTCATCTGCATACCAAGTAAGAGAAGCATGCTTGTTGCTGCTGTGAATGATCATTACGGGTTAAGAGGAGAATTAGTAGGGGACCAAGGATGGAGCCTGGGGAAATACCGAAAAGTTATGAATCGGTGAGATAGGTCATTATGCCAGACTACTGATTGTTGGCGTGCCAATTAGATAGCTGTGAAGCCATTCGCAGTAGCTGATTGGGAAAAGGATAGGTTAGTGAGAACAGATTAGTAGTTTGTGTGAGACCATGTCAAAAGTTTCTCCTTTGGATAGATCCAGGAATATAGCAGAGGAGAATAGGGCCATTAGTTTTATGATGAAGGATAGTATTACTGAAAGAGAGCAAGGTAGTAGTGCTGTGGTATAGCTTGAAGCCATGCTGATGTTGAGAGGAGGTTATTAAGAAGGTACAGTCTTAAGACTTGAGAATGGATGATTTCCTTAAGTATCTTGAAAGTGAGCAGTTGATACATGGGTGGTAATTGAAAGTTTAGTGGAGAAGCCACCTTTTATGGAGGGAATGATAAAGATATTTTCACAGGCAGGACATAGCTTGATAAGGACCATGATTAAGATAGAGACCAACGCTGAATAAGCTGGGGATTCTGCTATTTTCTAGGTATTCAGAGGTGAGATTTGTCACTGCAAGTTTTGTAGGCTTGCTAAGTTTGCAGAAGTTTTTTTATATAGGAGGCAGGCACTGATGAAAAGAAAAGACTGTGGGACAGAGCATTTGGCTCTTGATGTAGGGAGGGTGTGGTAGAGGTTGTGTTGTTTAGTCAAAGACAGAGAATGGTTTCAGTAAAGGGTTTATGGAATGAGCCAGCAATACTGCTGCAGGAAGGGGGGAGTGGTAGGTAAAGTGGGAAGCTCAATTTACCAGGGTGGAGAAATGAGTTTATTGAGTGACCAGGAACTGCTAGGGTTGTAATAAGGTGAGTTTTAGGGCAGACTGATAATATTAGTTTTATCTTCCTTTATTTGCTTTTTTGATACTGCCGGCGCAACTCTAGGAATGATTGCCTAGGGAGGAGGTGGGTTTTGCTAAGCTATTTAAAACACAAAACACTCTTGTATAAACAATCAACTGGTAATCCGGAACAATCAGTGGGATACAAGGATCACGTAACCAGGCGTTTGAGTAAAAGTTCTTGCAACAGCTCTCCACCCAGCTCAGCTGCCAAAAAGATAAAAACACTTCCAAAATATAATCACAAGCCAGCCGCTTTCTACCGGGCCCTCCCAGGCTTTCTCAAGACATTTCTTACATAGGTGGTGAGTCTATTTATATTACCCCTCACCCAACCCAAATACTTTTAATTAACTATCAAATTATATTATTATCACACTCGTAATTGAAAGAAATAAAACCCTTTCTGTGTTAGTCATATAAATGCAATGTTATACTTTGTTCACAAAAATATCATGCACAAATTCCCCTATTTCTTTGTTATTTACCATCAACTCAAATGTTTGGCATTTTATTGGGATTATTGTAAAAAATATATGCATATTTTCAACAGTTATGTGCCATTTAAAAATTCTAACTAAAACCTTTCCTAAAAAAATCTTACAACCATAACTTCTATGAGCTAAAAAACCAATTGTTGTTTTGAACCTGTAGCTTGTGTAATGTTTCATAGTACATTCTGTAATGATCCAATTCCATTATATTTTAAAGTTCTTTGGAAAAATCTTTTTAACCTCTTGTTTGCCCATTTTATACTAGTGTCCATAATGGGAACTTATTGTCACCCCACACCGTCAATTCCCTATATTACCTGTTCACCCCCTGTGTTCTGCATATGCCAACATCGTAAGTTAAGTTACTGGGAATCTAAATTTGTATTCAACACGCTGGGCAGAACATCTTGCACACTACCAACGCCACTCAGATGATATATGTATATTATGGAAGGGTAGTATAAAAGAACTGGAACAATTTATTGAATACATCAATAGGAAGAATAGAGTTTTTAAAATTTACGTGGCAAACATTAGTGCGGACAGTTTGCAGTACCTGGACGTGATTTACGCAAAAATGGTGAAAAAGTGGTTGCTTATCACCTATATTTAGAAAAATAGTTATTCCAACATGTTTCTACACTACAATAGTTAAACTATCCTTTATTTCAAAGAAAAGAGTCACTCAAAGGATCAAATTATTAGGCAGCTAGAATGTGCAGTGAGGATGTGTTATTTAACGATGAGTGCCTATTTTGAAAAACGCTTTATTTGAGGAGAGGGCACCCCACACAATTAATAGATGAAATAACAGTGGAGGTAAAAGGTCAAAGAAAGGATAACATTTCCCTTTACAGAGAAGAGCGAGAGACAACCACAATAAGACGGGGAAAAAGGTGGAAAACAAGAGCCGAAGACCTCGAGCCATGGAGTCCTTCTGTAGGCAAAGGCCCCAGACAATGGACACAAGAAGTGTGAGCGCCTGTCAGAGACATTTTCTGACAGCACGCATCACACTTCTTGAACTGGAGACCTTTGCTTCTTTAGACAGCCTAACTGGTGAACACAAACACACACTCAAACACACCAGTTATATTCTGTCAGAATAACAAACTTTAGTAAAAAATATACCAAAAATAAGTACAACACAGCAGTACACTACACAAACACCCTTAGGGAAGGGAAGGCCAAAGGGCCCAAGGGAAGAACTAAAAGTTCTTTTAACAAGAAACGGGAAAAAAATTAGGTTCGGGGATAGAGTTTAATGAACTACAGTAATTTAGGAATAATTAAACTAAAAAAGGGGGAACAAGAGTAACTTTTATAGAAAAGCTAAAACTTACCAGGAACCGGTAGAATAACCAACCTCAAGCTGTGAAGTGCAAGCCAGATCTGAGGTAACTCTCGCCAGCATTGTGGGATAGAGGGGAGCCTCGAGGCAGGTGGAACCAACTCTCGAGCTTTAGAGTGGCCGCCGGTCGAGCCGAGGTCGGCTCCGAACCCATCCAGCAAGAATGAAGGCGAGATAGACAACTTAACATCGAGGGTTACTAGTCGGGATTGGTGCATGGCATAACCAGGACTTTTTAAGTGAGTTTATAGTGCAGTCTTGAAGTGATTGCAAGAAGGTAGTGTGGTTATAGAGGGGGGAAATTGTTCCATAATCTGGATATGATGCAGGAGAATAGTGCTTCTCCCAATAAGTTCTTGGGTTTGATCACTAGAAGTAAATTTTTGCTGCTGGAGCATAGAGGTCTAGTGGAGCAGTAGGGCTGGAGAAGTTTCTGAAGGGATGGGACTTTAAGAGGATGGTTTACTAACTTGTGGGCAAGGGGGAGTTGATTCGGGTGAAGAATCTGAGGGAGTTCAAGCCAGTCAAGTATAAGTGACATACAGTGGTGCTGCGATAAGATGCACCAGTGGCAAACTTAACAGTTTTATTGTAGCAAGCCTTGAGCTTGTTTAGGTCTGTTTGTCTAAGGTAGGTAAGTACAGGAGTAAGTATAGGAGAGGCATAGACTAAAGTGGAGATTAGGTGGGAATTGGCAGCAGAAATTCTGGCCTCTTGGTAAGGAATTGTTTGTTTCTGTACAATGTACCTAGTTTTTTGTGAACATTTTTTATGGTAAGAGAAATGTGAGTGTCAAATCTGAGATTGTTATCAATCTCAACACCAAGTAGTTTGGTATGCTCTGTTGGGGAGATGACAGTATTGTCTTTGGCTACAGTATTAAAGTGGGGGATGATTGAGTTAGATTTAGTGTTTTGGAAGATAAGGAGTTTAGCATTGCTCGGGTTGAGTAATAACTGGGCATTAGATAGCCAGTTTTCTATAGCTGAAAAGGCTTCCTGTGTGATCTTGTGAAGTTCAGGTATAGCTGGGGATGAGCAGATTAGGGTGGAGTCATCTGCATACTGTATAAGAGAAGCATGCTTGTTGGTTGTGAATAGATCATTGGTTAAGAGTGAGAATAGTAGGGGACCAAGGATGGAGCCTTGGGAAACACCGAGTGTTACAGGAATCGAGGAGATAGGTCATTATGCCAGACTACTGATTGTTGGCGGCCAATTAGATAGCTGTGAATCCAGTCAGTAGCTGATTGGGAAAAGGATAGGTTAGTGAGAACAGAGATTAGTAGTTTGTGTGAGACCATGTCAAAAGCCTTGGATAGATCCAGGAATATAGCAGAGGAGAATAGGCCATTAGTTTTATGATGAAGGATAGCATTACTGAAAGAGAGCAAGGCGGTAGTAGTGCTGTGGTATAGCTTGAAGCCATGCTGGATGTTGGAGAGGAGGTTATTAGCTAAGAAGTAGTCTTAAGACTTGAGAATGGATGCATTTCTTAAGTATCTTGGAAAGTGGAGAAAGGATGGCTATGGGGTGGTAATTGGAAAGTTTAGTGGAGAAGCCACCTTTATGGAGGGGAATGATGTAAGATATTTTCCACAGTGTGGTGACATAGCTTTCTGATAAGGACCGTTTAATTAAGATAGAGACTGAATAAGCTGGGGATTCTGCTGTTATTTTTAGGTATTCAGAGGTGAGATTGTCAGCTGCAAGTTTTGTAGGCTTAAGTTTCAGTAGAAGTTTTTTTATATAGGAGGTAGGCACTGATGAAAAAGAAAAGATTGTGGACAGAGTATTTGGTTTTGATGTAGGGAGGGTGGGTAGAGGGTTGTGTTGTTTAGTCAAAGACAGAATGGTTTCAGTAAAGGGTTTATGGAATGAGCCAGCAATACTGCTGCAGGAAGGGGGGAGTGGTAGGTGGGGTGGGTGCCTAATTTACCAGGGTGGAGAATGGAGTTTATTGAGGACCAGAACTGCTTAGGGTTGTAATATGAGGAGTTTAGGGCAGACTGATAATATTGGGTTTTATCTTCCTTTATTTGCTTTTTGATACTGTTGCGCAACTCTAGGAATGACTGTCTAGAGGAGGTGGGGTTTTGTTAAGCTATTTAAAACACAAACGCTGCCGCTTTTCTTTAAGTAAATCTTCCCAGGCTTTTCTCGAATAAAAGAATAAACACACTTCCAAAATATAGCGATCCCTACCGCTTGAATAAATACTGTAATTAAAAATCAATTATATTATTAATACACTTAAGATTTTACATAATAAAACCCTTCTGTGTTAGTATTTAATTAATGCAATATTATACTTTTAGTTCAATAAAAAAATCATGCAAAAACCCCCCCTATTTTGTTAATTAAATTTCAATCACACTGTTTGTGAAAAGAATTGGGTGCCATTTCCCTATTTCTTTGTTACCATCAACAGTTATGTTTGCATTTTAAAATTCTAACTAAAAAACCCCTATTTTGCAACAGTTAACCATTTCACAAAAACCAATCTAAACCTGAAACTAAAAATTTGTGTAATACTACTATAGCATTCTGTAAATTGTTGTTTTGTCCTTTTAAAAGTTGTAAAAAATCTTTTAAACTGTTGCAGCCTATAATTTATAATTTTAGTGTCCATCTTTGAACTTCTAAACCTATTTCTTATACTATATTCTATATTACTTGTCACAACCCTTGTAATTGTATATGCCATTATCGTTCTATATTACCTGTAACTAATCTGTGCCTCTGCATCGTGTTAAGTTACTGGGAATCTACACTAATCTTAAAACCTAGATGATACCCGGTGGGCTTTTGCACACACACTACCTAAGAACTGGATGACATATATGGGATATTATTCAGAATAGCTAAAGTTTTTAGAGAAATACTTCAACATTTGTACAAGAGTACAGTCGCAGCAAAGATGGACGTGGATTTACTTAAAGTTTGCAGGTTGCCACAGTGGATTACAAAAAAAAAGTTATTCCAAATTTGTTTTTAAAACTAATAATAGCAACCAAAGTTTTTTTTATTTCAAAAGAAACACAGCCATCAAAGGACAAATTATTTTAAAGCTAGAATCAAAGGTGAGGACAAAAGTTATTTAACCCATGAGGCTCTATTTGTGCAGTGCTTTGATGAGGAGTGCCTTTTTCTAAACAATTAATAGATGGAGAGAGGGGGAGGTAAAACACAAGATGAAAGGATAAATACTGAGTGTAGGTAAAGAGAAAAACGAGAGATACTACCCTCCCAGGACTAGGACGAAGTGGAAAACAAGTGGTAAAGGTGAAACGGGGAAAAGGTGGAAAAGTTGGTCAGTGGAAAGGATTATTACAAAGTAAATTGCAATGAAAGTTGAAAATTGGCCAAACAAGAGAAGACCAATGACAAAACCCTAAGAAATGAGAAGGAAAAATAAAAACAACAAATTACGAAACAAAGAATGAGGAACAAGAAAGGAGGGAGAAACAGAAAGAATGAATACTTAGCAAATTAAATAATGAAGGAGACAGGAGGAAAAGGATGTGTAGGCAAAAAACAGTCAATAACACTGTTAAAACAAGTAAATTCGAATAAAATCTCCGCATTTATTTCAAAATAAAATCTCGAGAATTATTTATAATAAGGGCCACACTTTAATTGTATTTAGAGGGGGTGAAAACGAGAGGAATGTTTCAGCAAAAAGAGAAGCATGTAGCACCTCTAAGGAAATTCAAAAAAGAGCTGAGACCAATGCATTGAAAAGCAAAGGAGACAATGCATTTTCAAGCTGAATCACACATGGGTGAATAGTGATTTGAGCAAGTGCATGCTTTTTTCAGAGGAGGAGATGCCCCATCCTTATGGGGAAAGGAAACTGCTGGGGAAAGGAGGTTAGGGAAGCAGCAAAATGGTGGGAAGCATGGTTAAATTTAGTATTGGTCTTAATGGGGCTATTAGTATTACTAGTTTATTAAAATTAGAAGGGCAAAATTATAAAAATGGGGTGGGAGAATAACAACCACCATTAAATAAGACAGGTGCAATTGTTGTTTGACTAAGACAGGTAATATAATAAGTTCATTGTGGGTTGACAATATAAGATATAGTGGAAGTAAAATAAATATAGATTTTAGAAAGGTTAAAAGATTTTTCAAAAGACTTTTAAAAATAACAGATCGAAACATTACATTGCTAAAAAACATTAACAAAGCTACCAGGTTAAAACAACAGTAGTACAATTGATTAAGTAGTAGTTGGTTTTTTTTAAAATTTTTTTTTAGAATTTTTGCTTTTGAATGTATGCATAAAATATGCATATATGCATAAAAATGCAAATCATTAAAAAAAATAAAATTAAAGAAAAACAAATAACAAAATGAATTTTGTGAACAATTGTTGTGAACAATTTATTACTAACATTTATTATATTTTATTTCTCTTTAAATTGCAAGTTTGTTATTAATATAATTGATATAATATGATAATATTTATATTAGTATTATTAAAATTGGGTGGGGGTAATAAAAATAGAATAACCACCCTATCTAAAAAAAAATTGAAAGGAGGGTGAGGGGGCGTGTGAAAGCACTTGACGTTATTTTGGAGTGTTTTTCTTTTTTAGCAGAGCGCTGGGTTGGCTTAATTATTTAAAGAACTTTTACTCAACGCCTGGTTCGTGATCCTTGTATCCTGATTGTTTCGGGGTTTTGTTAAGCGCCAGTGCTCCCCGGCCTTATCTTTGATTTTCATTACTGCCTATCTAATCCTTAGTCTTTTAAATGCCTCCCAACTTTCTTAAATCTTCCACTGAGCCCCATCCAATAAACTGGAGCAAAGGTACAGTAAACTTGATAAGTGTGCCTGTGGGCCTTTTTCCTGATGCCACCATCATAGTTTTCTAAGAAAGATACTGTGGCTAGAATTCAGCAGATATATAGAGATGTTTCACTTAAGAGCTGCTGTCACCATCTTGTTTTATCCCAGTAAATGCCCTGCCATTAATGCCTTATGGATGTGATACACTTCCTCTTACATACTGTGTTCTGCTAATTGTTGGTATCCAGTCATTCTGTCATCCATTTGGTGACTCTTCTACATGCTCTGTAGCTTCAAAATGTGGAATTTTATCCGACTTTCTGTCAGTCAAATACCCATTAAAACACACTTTCAGGACAGCAGTCAAGACCTACCTACTTCCAAACAGGAACTTCAGCTGCACATTATGAGTACTTTCCTAGAATCTCCCACTAGTTTAACCTACCTTTCCACTCTTGTTTCATATATATAAAAATATATATATGTGAGTGTGTGTGTATGTGTGTGTGTGTGTGTGTGTGTGTGTGTGTGTGTGTGTGTGTGTATGTATACATATATATGTGTGTGTGTGTGTGTGTGTATATATATATATATATATTAATATATATTTATATATTTATATACACACACACATGTGTGTGTGTGTGTGTGTGTGTGTGTGTGTGTATGTATACATGTATATATATATATATATATATATATATATATATATGTGTGTGTGTGTGTGTGTGTGTGTGTGTGTGTGTGTGTTTGATTTTAAACTTCATATTCTGCTGTTTGAAGGAGGCAATTATGCTTCTTGTTTATACTGAATTTGTACTTAACCTTGTATGTGTGCTACGGTATTAGTACATGCTTCTTCAGTAGTAAAGCATTACTGTAATGCACGTACATTCATTTTGTTGTAATATGAATATTCATTGTGGAGCATTTCTTCCAAAGCATTCTCTGAGTATGGGCTGTGCTTTACTAAAAATTTCCAGGCGTCAAATGCTAAAAAAACTCAACATCAGTAAACAGCTGAAAGCAATGTACTGATACTTCTAAACAAAGTTGGTAGACTTACACATTACTAACCTGTTTTTGCAACATTGTTTCTAAAAGAGAGAGAACCTAGTCAAGTCCTCCTTTGGACCCCTTAGGGACATACCAATGTTTCAGCCACCCTGCTTCTGAATGTCCATGATTTTTTACTTTCTAAACCTTTATGAGTTCATCTAGGTCAATAAAGCCAAACTCCATTAGCTGTATATATGTAAGCTTTGTCCTTTTTTTGACCTCATCAACATAGTACACATGGATTGTTTGGCTATACTTTAGAAACATAGAACAGTGAATTCCACGCCTGATTTTGTACATATCTTAACAGCTAGGTCATGTCTAATTCTCAGTCATTTAAATGCCTCCCAAGTTTAGTAAATCTTCACTGAGCCCCATCCAATAAACTGGAGAAAAGGTACTCTAAGTTTGCCAAGTGCACCTGTGGGCCTGTTGGTAGATGCCACCATCATATTTTTCTAAGAAAGATACTGTGGCTAGAATACAGCAGATATATAGAGATGTTTCAATTTAGAGCTGCTGTCACTGTCTTGTTTTATCCCAGTAAAAGCCCTGCCATTAATGCCTTATGGATGTGATAACACTTCCTCTTGCATACTGTGTTCTGCTAATTGGTGATATCCAGTCATCCTATCATCCATTTGGTGACTCTTCTAGGTGCTCTGTAGCTTCAGAATGTGGAATTTTATCCAACTTTCTGTGAGTCAAATACCCATGAAACACACTTTCAAGACAGCACCCAAGACCTACCTACTTCCAAACAGGAACTGCAGCTGCATATTATGAGTACTTTCCTAGAACCTCCCACTAGTTTACCCTACTTTTCAACTCTTGTTTCATATATATATATATATATATATATATATATATATATATATATATATATATATATATATGTGTGTGTGTGTGTGTGTGCGCTATTTGAAGGAGGCAAGCACGCTTCTTGTTTATACTGAATTGTACTTAATCTTGTATGTATGCTACGGTATTAGTTCATGCTTCTTCAGTTGTAAAGCATTACTGTAATGCATGTACATTATTTTTGTTGTAATATGAATATTGATTTTGGAGCATTTCTTCCAAAGCATGCTCTGAGTATGGGCTGTGCTTTACTAAAAATTTCCAGGCATCAAATGCTAAAAAAAAAAAATCAACATCAGCAAACAGCTGAAAGCAGTGTACTGATACTTCTAAACAAAGTTGGTAGACTTACACATTACTAACCTGTTTTTGCAACATTGTTTCTAAAAGAGAGAACCTAGTCAGGTCCTGCTAAGGACCCCTTATGGATATACCAATGTTTCAGCCACCCTGCTTCTGAATGTCCATGACTTTTTACTTTTTAAACCTGTACGAGTTCATTTAAGCCAATAAAGCCAAACTCCATTAGCTGTAGACATGTACGCTTTGTCCTTTTTTGACCTCATCAACATAGTACACATGGATTGTTTGGCTATACTTTAGAAACAATTGATGTAAAATCAGTCCTGATATATATAAACATTAGGGTACTCATAAAGACATAAAAAGTAAAAAATTGTGAGCATTCACAAGTCAAGTTGCTGAAATATTGGTACACCCTTTAAGAGGTAATTTCATATGCCTCATAGGCCTCCACTACAGGTGTTTAAAGTGTTACACAACAATAAAAAGTCTAGCTTGGGTAGGTCTTTTTTTTTTTCCTTACTGAATTTTGTGAAAGTACAGATAAGAAACTGGACTGGTCTTCCTCAAAAGAGTTTGTTAATTGAGAGGGCACACCATGTGTATGTTTCAGATCTGGCCATGAGAAAAATCATACCAGCAGAAAGAGTTGCTGATGTCAAAATTGTGGCAGAAGGAGAAAGTATTAAAAAATGGCATCAACAATGTGATTGTGGAAAGTAATTGTTCACTGTACACCAAGGAGAAGTGAAACAGGTTTATCCTAGCAATCAGGGAGTATCTAGAGACTGGTGTAAGATTCAGGACGATGTATATAGAGGATCAAACCCATTTTTGGATACAGAACAGTCTAAGACAGAAATAGAAAAATAAGTTTAGCCAACAAAGTGAGAGCCAGCAAGCAAAAGTGCGCTTTTTAGAGAGAGAGACTTTGCAATTGCAACCTTTTCTATTGTTCCAAAGAGTAATACTACAGCTAACTAAAAGAATCAGGAGTACCCTGGAACTTGAATCTGAGACTGGTATTGAGAGATGGAGATGATCAGAAAGAAGACTAGCAACATTGTACATTTTGTGAATAAATAGGGGACTATAAAATATCAGTTCCAATAGATATAGGATAGATGTGTTAAATGTGCCTTTTCAAGAACTGGCTGAGAAAGACTGAATTTTTTCTAAAGTGTTACATTTTGCTGACTGCGTTAGAGTGGTGGGTGAAATGTGAAGCATATACCCCACTTAATGTCATTATTGTTTAGACGAACACTGAAGACAATGAAGTAACTGTAAGTAAAATAGTTTTGTTTTTACTAATATTTGTACAAAACGTCATGATGTAAATTTCATGCTATATTGTAAAACAGTTTTGTATTGTGAGAGTCGGGTATTTTAAATGTGAGGTAGGAGGAGTCTTATCAGAGAATGCTGTATATGTTAAATATTTAAAGCAAGAAAGCATTTGTTTTTCTTAGTTGTAATGTATATAGGCTTTACACTGTAACAAAATAAGAAAGGCAGGATAGAAGCAAGTTAAGTATAATATAATATTGTAAACTTTGGCCACTGAGGTGAGGTATATAAAGGTGTGTTGATCAAATTATCTGTAAAAAAAGTCATATTTTTATAATGGTGGATATCTAGATTAATGTCCTTGTTCTCATTTACTTAAGCAAATAGGCTTGTAAAAGAAGATAAAATGCTGGAAAGCTTGAAAATTGTAGTTGTTTTTTTTTATTTCCAAATTCATTAGCTATTTTTGATTAGCAAAAGCTTTTGTTTAGAGAAGAGAAGTCTACAGGTGCAAGTAATTACTCCTGAGAATCTTAATCACTGTCTTCTCAGTGAAATTTACAATTATTCTTTCATGCATCTGTAAAGTAAATAGCTGTTTTTATTACCATCCATTGGGAATGGCTGTGCATCAGGGTTTAGCTCTGAGCCCACTTCCGTTCATAGTGGTGATGGACTACATTTGGAAACAGGTCAGAGGGAACAGATCAACAAAGTTGCTCTATGCAGGCAATGTGGCATTACGAGCAGACTCTGAGGAAGAATGTCAACAAAGGACGAGGAAATGGAATGGAATGCAAAACTGAAGGCACATGAGATGAAATTGAGTACTGATAAGACAACTGTAATGGGGAAATCAGAAGAAGCTGAGATTTAAGATAGAAAAGAAGCTAGTGTAACAGATTAACGCCTTCAGGTATCTGGGAGGGGAGTGTGAGGACAAAGGAAGTCTGAATGAAGAGGTTAAAGCTAAAATCAGAGGGGCAGCAGCCAACTGGCACAGAGTGTCAGGAGTAGTGTATGAGAGACTCTTAGTGGAACCATTGTAGTCTGACAGTTGGCACAGAGGACTAAAGCTCTGACTTGTTACTGAGCTGCTTTTTGGAGTAAGGGTCTAGAGCTTGAATCTACTTTATTTACATGTTGTGTGGCATTGAGCAAGTCACTTATGCAGAGAGTGCTTCGGAGCAATTGGGAATTTAGGCTAAGCTCCTTAAAGATCTCCAGGACTCCATGAACAGTAACTATGAGTCAGTTGTTTGTCAGCCATTCCCTATGGCATAACTGATCTAGTTAGGGGGGTGGGTTTGGCGTAATTGTTAAGATCTTCACCTCAAAGATGCAAGTTACAGGGTTTGATTATGACCTGGGGTTGTTAGGCTGGGCTAAAATGGCCTTTCATGGCAGTTAACCTCGAATTAACATATGAATAGAAGTATGCCAAAGAAGTTGAAAAGTAAGCTGTTCAAACCAGTGGTGTGACCAATACTACTATTTGGTACAGAAACCTGGGCAGAAAGTCAGAGCAATTGTGGAAGCTAGAGGTGATGGAGATGAAGTACCAGGGATGGGTGGTAGGATGCACACTGTGGACCAGACAAAGAAATGAGGACATCAGAGCAGAAACCAAAGAGGCTCAGCAGTAGTTTGGACACATCCAGAAAAGCAGAAGACTATCTGGAGACCAGAAGTCTGCAAGTGAAAGCAATTAATCATGAGTAGTCTGAGCACTATCTCTTGAGGGAATAGTAGAATGTACAGTGTAATTACAATTCAAGTGTACAGTGGAAAGCAATTAATTGAAAAATAAATGATGTTTGAAACTGTGGGAAGTGAATCAATTAGACAAGTAGTTGCTTCCCTAGCAGCCTTAGAATTTTAATGCCTTTAATATAACACTACACGGTTTATTTTATTTAAATGTAGCTAGTGCACTTTTTCATGGGCTAAAAGTTAATGTTTACTGAAAGCATGCAATGTGTTTTTCACATCTGGGAAGGCAGTGAAGATAAGAAAACAACAGCTTGCCATCAGTGTACGTTGGAATATGTGGTGCAACATGCACTTTAACATGAGTAACCTTAATATGAGATTAGCTGATGCCTGTGGATGCATCCATAACCTTGGGACAACTGCTACTATTTGGAGGGGTAAAGTTCATTTGTTGTCTGTTAAATTAGAAGGGGATGGGGGTTTGAAAATTATTTTTTTTTGTGTGTGTGCATGTTTTTATTGAAGCAAAAGGCCATGAAAATGTAACGTAGGTTCAAATGGAGATGAGAAGAAGCAACTACAAAAGGTCATGAAATGTGACATAGATTCAAATGGAGATAAGAAGAAGCAACCACTTAAGATATCAGCTTTCCAACCATTAATATCTGCATGTGAGCTAAAATTTGTAAATATATATTCAAAAGAACTGTCACTGATGACAGATGGGAGTAACAGCTTTCTGTTGAAATGGCTACTCTGTTCATTGCTGCAGGAGACACATTTAGATAGAAATGAATATGGAAACTTGGCAAAAAAAATAATTTCATTGTGGACTTTCAGCAGAATATCAGCGACAAAAGAAAAGTGGAGTAGTAATACTGATTGCTAGAGGAGTTCTAATAGTGACGGAAAATAAACTAATAGATTTGATCTAGTAAGGTGTTATTGACAAGGGAAGAAGATTATACTGGCATGCATTTGAATTCTACCTAAAACTGTTATTATTGAACATAAGAGAATTTTCGGCAGGAAATATTTATGGGCGGAAACTGGAACCTGGTTTTCAATAGTGAAGATGCATCAGGGTGACCTAGAAAGGAAAATATAACAAAAAAGGGTGGATTTCTGAATAAAAATGCAAGAAAGTTTGGTATGGAAGATGTGAATGCAGTAGCAAGAACCCAGAAAGAAATTACATATTATTTCCCAAGGTAGAATAACTAGGCTGGATAGAAATTATATTTCTCAGGAACATTTGAAACATGTCCAATAACTGTTTCAGATCATGCAGCAATAAAAGCTAAGGCACACATGCAGGTAATGAAGTAAAAGTGAGACACTGGCACTTTCCTACTTACCTTTTAAGAGGGAGGAATTTAAAAGTTGGTTAGTGAAAATGATTTGAGAGTTATAAGGGAAGATAGAAATGTCTTCAGAAGGAACAGTGGGATAAAATGAAAACTAATTTTAAAAATATAACAGAAATAAGAGAAATATATATATATGAGAAAGAAGTATGTTTGTAATATGCATAATTTTAGAACAGTTGCTATTAAGTGACTATTTTTGATAACAATTCCTAAGTACAAAAACCTTTTATAAACAACTTCGATAAAAAATAGAAAGTGTCAAACTAAATTCTGTAGAGAGATATAAGAGACATTTTGAGCATTTTATGAAAATATGTAGAGAGCATAGGAATGTGGAAATCAAGAAAAGGCAAATGGAAATTAACATGGAAGACTTGATTATATTGTGGTTAGACGCAGATGAGGCTGAACAATTAATAGCTAAGACAGGAAAAGGTGAGATAAAAATGGTGACATGTAGTCAGTCAAGAGGGAAGCCTTCAGGAATAGACAGTATTCCTTTAGAAGTTTAGAATTTGATAGGGGAGAAAGTGATAAAAGATCTGGAAGGTTTTGCTTTGCAATATTTTAAAAGGGGAGGAATACCAATATCTTTGTAAGAAAGCTTTGATGGTTGTATTACACAAACAGCATTAATACCCTTCAGACCCAGCATTATATACACCCATTTCAAATGTAAACCATGATTATAAAATGTTTAATTGTTTATACTAGATAAGAAAAGGACAAAGGCATTGCCAACATTGATAGTTATAATACAGTGTGGCTTTGTGGAAGAGATACAAACATTTGATACTAATAGAACAACAATGATTTAGAGGGAAGCAGAGTGTAAGAAAGTACTACTGTTGTTGCTGGGCTTTGATGAAAAGAAGGCTTTCAATAGAGTCCGCTAAGATTTTATGAGCAGAGCAGTGGTATTTGTGTTCCCCGATGGAATACCATATGAATGATTGAAGGCAAGAATTAAGGTAGGTAGTTTTCTCTTCAACAACTTATGTTTGAGCAGATGAACTAGGCAAGGGTGTCCTCTTTCTCTTTCATTATTTGTTTTATATTTAAGGCCATCGGCAAAGAAAATAGGGGACTCACCAATTCAAGGAAAGAGCCGGTACGATAATCAGAAAAAGTTAGCTTTATTCGCAGACAATGTTTTTGTTGTACGTGATAAATCCAGAAAAGTAAATTCCATTGTTGTAGAACATTCTGAGACAGTTTCAAGTTTTTTTTTTTAGGATATGCAGTAAATGAAGATAAACCAGAAGCTATATTGGTAAATGATGTGCGTAGGCACATCATTTACCAATATAGCTTCTGGTTTATCTCCGGTTCAGCAATAACCAAATTTATTGAGACATAATAAGATAAAATATTTGAGTGCATGATTTAAAAAGGATGCTATTATGGCAGCTAAAGTTATGTGGGAACAGTATAAACAACATATAATACAAAGGATGAAAATATGCAAGCTCTTTATTATGGATATGGGAAGAACAGTAGTGCAAGCAGTGGAAACGTTTCTAGTCCCTTTGGTTTTATTTACGGATCAGGCATATTTTTATCAACCAGAAGGAAAGCTGTGGAGCATAATTAATAAAAGAGTTGAAAACATGTATTTTTGGAGGGGAAGAGCAAAAGAGGTAAGTAAGTGGAATAAGCTGATTTTCACCACAGAACAAGATGGTTTAGGATTATCTGATTTCAAGGGATTCTTTAAGATATGCCATTAAGGCTCAAATATATAACTCAAGCTGAAGGTTATCAAAGTGGAGATGGGTGATGGTGAAACAGGAGGGGGTTCAAGAATTAAGGAAAGAGTAGGATTTTGAATTCAGGTCCTTGAAGAGAATAACAACAACCATCCAGAACGTTACATTCATAAACTAGCAGAAAGTATTATAAGAACTAAGGCAACATGGGAATGGAGAAAGGAGATTTTTTCAATCGAAATGACTGCAAGTAGGAATAAGGAAAGCAGGCAAAAGGGACCTGGAATATACATGAGGAAATTAGTAAAGGAACCAAAGTATTGGGAGCAAATAACCAGAGAGGGAAAGGTAATAGAATGTGATGAGACCAAGCGAAAGTTTGGACTCCAGGTCAAAGACTACCTTCCCTACCAGGGACTGATAATAGAACATAGGCAAAGAGAAAGGAATAGTGCAGTGTCAAGTGAAAGAAGTACTGGTAGATTTTTTAATGGAGTGTGGAACAGAAGCTGCTGTTAAAAAGGGGATAACTAGTAGGGTATATAAAATATACCCTGTGATATATATTAGTCAATCAATAAAGGTTAAAAAAATACTTGGTAGAGAGAATGGAAAAGCAATATACAAAGAATAATCAGATGACATCTGCATGGTTCCCAGGTATGCAACAAAGTCCAGAAGGTTTAGAATAGTTGCTTGGAAGTGTTTGCACAGGTATTTGGATACTCTAAGCAGGACATCAGAATATTTTTCCTTAGATACATAGCAAATTCTGATGGTGTGATGGGACATGGAGAGATGGGAACATGTTTTTTGGGAATGTAATGAGTTGGCAGATTTTAAAAATTTTCTACAAAGCATTTTGCCAGAAGTGCTGGGATGCAAATGATTATTAACTTAAGGAGTGATGCTTCTGAGTTGGTATATAGAATCTGAATTGTCCAGACAAGGTAATAAGTTTAGTGCTATTGAGTGCCAAAAAGAAATTACTAGAAAATGGAATAAAAATGTAAACCAGCCTTAACTTACGTACTGAATATCGTAAAGGGCATAAAAGAACTGGAGATAGGATCTTTAAAAAATGGAAGGAGCAAACTACGTGGAAATGAATGACATTTGTAGGAACAATACATGCAGAATAATGTTCAGGTAGAATAGTGAGGTTTAAGAGAAGACAGGAATTGAACAGTTTATGTAATGTTGGAGTGAATGATAATTATTAAAAAGAAAGCGCATGTAATGCATGAAAATGAAAATGTTTGACATAGTTTGTTTGCCTTTCTTTTATCGCAGGCATACATATTGATTGTTTACAACATAAAATGCAATAAAGGTGTTTAAAAGAAAGAAAAAAATGAACTTATTTTCAGAATAACTAGCTGAAATTCTGAAACAGCCACTGTGTGCACTTCATTTTTAGGCTTTTTGGCTTGTCTTTTATTTATTATTGCAGTAGCTACTCTACACAACAATTTGTTTATGAATAGGTGACCATATCATTGTTTCTTCTCTTTTAAAATATGTACTTCCATATGGCAAGTACTTCACTTAGACGGATGAGTGAACAGCAGACATGTCTGATTTTTAAGCCTAATTTGAAACAAATACATGGTTATGCTATT
Organism: Protopterus annectens; assembly: GCF_019279795.1. Taxonomy (NCBI): domain Eukaryota; kingdom Metazoa; phylum Chordata; order Ceratodontiformes; family Protopteridae; genus Protopterus; species Protopterus annectens. The sequence continues at coordinate 699,958,235 of NC_056745.1, forward strand.
TTTTCCCATGTGCTACTTCTTCCTTCTAGCCATCTTTAGGCACATGTGACACTTCACCACTGCGACTTCAGTACCTTGTCAAACATTGACTATATCTGGTGCTGACCTGTATTTAGCCTAACATGTCCATTCCCTATGTAAGCCTTGCATATCCACAGATATGGTATCATATTGCTAAAATACGTGCATAAAGGTGTGGTAATAATACACATTTGCTAGCCAGGTAGGCCTTCTGGACACTCAGTCCCTTTTCAGGGGGAGACCCAGGAGAAATGTCTGGTTAAGTGCTTTGCTTAAGGTCACACAGTAGCAATGTTGTTAAGCCAAGGCAGACAGCAACTACTTCTGGTCTACCAAATCAAGCTGCTTTCCTCTTGGCAGAATAATATAAATTGGATGGCATAGATGTCATATTATTGAATTTGTAGCACCTTTAGCTGTTTTGCGTTGGCATGCCTAACTTACAGCTGTTGGCAGAGGTTACATGAACACAAACAGTCCCCTGTCCTCCATCAGGTAAGTTGATATGCACATTGGGCATTCAGTCCCCAGTCCCAAGGCCAGTCCTTTGTTTTCCTGGCCTCATTCCTAAACCCTGATCACTAGGGCTTAATTTGTAGTATGTTTCTTACTAGCAAGAAATCTTTTAGTGCAGGGAACCTCTGAGTACCGTATATATCTTATTGTGTATGGTATTATAAATACTAAAGTGTTTTCTTGTTTTGTTGTCTAAAAACAGATGAGTCTACAGTATCATTTTATATTTGCCATTAAACTGCCAGATGGAATGCCTGTCAGCTTTCAGTGTTATTAACTGGCTTGTCATGCACAGTTAATGCATTCTATTGTACCAGCTTTGTGTTTATTGTTTTGATCCAAATTACTATGTCCTCTAATGTAACCTGTTTCACAACTGCAGTGCCATCAGCAACAGATAAGTGTCAGAAATCAGGATAAGTAAAGAGCAGTCCTTTTGCAGTTTTCATCATTGCCATTGTAGCTCTATTTCCTTCCCATTTTGTAAGACATCCTCAGATGTATCTAGAGACCCTAGTCTGGTAGCCAGTGTAGAGGATTAAGGCTCTGTGCTGTTAATGGCCTGATTCCGGTACCCTACATACAGGGTTTGATTCTTTCTACATCCATATGCATTCTAAGTATCTCTGAGCAAGTCACTTACCAGGACAATGCTTCTAAGTTGCCCCTGAAAATGGGCATATGTCCAGTGTGCTTACAGTGTTAACAGATGTCAAGAAAGAGAGAATTAGACAAATATTAAAAATATATAGTGCTGACTTTGAGGCTGATAATGTCAGTAGTCTGTATCTGTCACCAAAGAGTTCTTCATTGACTAGACTGTGGGCTGCATTCCAAACATATACTGCTATAAATCTGCAGTAATGAGTGTAGTTTTTTATTTTACAAATTATTTTACTAATGGTGGCCTGTTATCAAATGTAACTGTCATTCTCTTACTGTTTACTGCAAGGCTATGCACATGGTTACTTTATAAGCAAAGTTCAAAGGGGACATCCAAAACTTGTGTTCATATTCCAGTAAAGTTGGGTGAAGATTGGGTGCCCAACTGTGCTGCAAGGGACCTAGGTCCAGCTAATGTCTCTGGTGTAAGTCAATCAGTTGTGAGTAAAAAGCAGTGAGTGGTCATTGCTAGCTTGCCTTTTCTGGAGAGGAAGAAGACATACCATTACTGTTTCTACCTCTCGAGAACGCTATTGGTTATGCAGGCATCAAGATTTTCAGTATTTATTGGTAGGCCATCAAGGCACGTGTGTGAAAACTTGCTCAGTACACTTACTGATGTCAAGCATGACCATGTGGCTTGGAAGAAGGAGAGAACAGAAAGGACATAAAATAAAAAGCTCTTTATTGCAATGTGATGGCACTAAGACATGCAATTTCCTGGTCTTTATTGCTTAAATGTAGGAATAAGGCATACGTAGGCAGCTGGTATGTCATCCATGACTGAAGCTTAGGAAAAGCTGCAGTGGAGTTTACAAAAAAGTCTAGTTAATTTGATTTTCAGAAATTTCATGCTGGACAACAAAAATATATAGATCGTGATGTTAGGTCCTGGAATCAATGCATGCTTTCTAAGTACTCCTTTTTGTCTTTCCTTTTTAGAAACATTGAATATTAAATCTAGTATGCATGAAGAAATTTTAGTCTTGATTGATAAACATGGTGCATTCTGTTTCCATGCCTGTTAAAATGGTCTATATATATGCTTGCAAACAGAAACACAAGCTATGTTTTACTGAACATTTTTGATGTTAAAAATCATTATAAGCACATGACAATGTTATTTTCTCCAGTTTTTGCACCTCCTTGATCACTACTGGGATCACTGATCCTTCTCATTTTACTAGTCACTCACAGACTGCTTACAGCTGCCACCTTCACTGTAGTGAGAGCTTCCAGGGAGGTCTTTCTTTGCTAGAAATGCCATCTCTCAGGCTTCATTTTGAAGTGTGAACAAGGAACAGTCAAAGCAAATCAGATAACATAGCCCTTACCTCCCTTTCCACTTTACTACCCTTTTTGACAGTGGCTATGCAGGACATGGTGATTGTTGCAACTAGTGTATCCAAGCAATGTGCATAACTTGATAATGTACTTCATCTTGGGGATGAATGGACTATCTCCATTTGTTTTGCTCTTATCTGAGGAAAGGAATTTGAGGATCGCAGCTGCATTTTTGGTGGAGCTGCGGTAGCGCTGTCGCCTCACAGTAAGACATTGTCCCGTTCGATTCTCAGCTAGAGCGTCTTCTGTCTGGAGACATGCATGAATGGGCGTACCTTCGTTGAAGGTTGTGCGTCAGGGCTGGCAACTCGACACGTAAAAATCTACTGCCAATCATTAGCGGACCGGAGTTCCGCTGTGGCAACCCCTAACCGGGAAAAGCCGAAAGACACAAGCAAGCTGCATTTTGATTGTCTGGGACAGATGAGAGAGGTATGGATGCATGGCCAGGTGGCTTCTAAAGGGCTCTGTACTAGACAACGAGGCATAAAATAGATAGAAAACAGTAAAAAGATTGTTGGTCAAATTCAAGAACTTTTGTAACTCTCTGCAGTATACTAATCATAAATCACTACCACTGCTGTATGATATACTTTGGAAGCATTTAGTATTTATTTATTTATTTATTTATTATGGCCTTCTTCAGCTTCAGTCATCCTACCATCTCAGTTTTTTATTGACCATTTCATTCTTTCCATCTGTTTCAGACTTCAGCACCCCAAATTACACTGGGTAGTGTGGCCTCTCTTTCCAAGACTAATTTGCTTTATCGCACATTTACTATCTTCACAGTTAGCAGTGGAAAATGAAGAATTCTGAGACTGGTAGACAGTCATACTGGACTGGAAATAACATACTTTTGTGATCTAATCTCTTCCCTGTGGAAGTTAAATGGTTATTGCAGTCTGCAGTTTGTGCTGTGGTAATGCAGCTAGGCATACCTGCTCATATCTATCCTGCCAGTCAGAGTTCACACAGTCATTGACAGGTTATATTTGGCCCTTTAACTTGAGTCCAGCTTACTGGCTGTAAGACTTTAGGCATTCTCTTCATAGGTAAGTAAAAGACTAGCTACCTTTTGGTGCTTGAATTAACTGGTCCCATTTAGTGTTAGATTGGACTTCATATAGGATTTGTGGTTTTCTCTCCCCACTTGACTCTGCCAGCGCTTGGTCTTTCTAGACAGACCTTTGTTGGTTAACACATAGCCATTGTATTATTCCCCTGTGACAAGTGGTCAGCATCTTGACAGAGTTATAAGTATTGTTCATGCTTATTTTATTATAGTTTGCAAAAATTAATACATAAATAAAACAAATTATTGTCAAACATATCTGTTTTGTTTTACCCAGTTTTTAATGTAAAGATGTAGAAATGATGTCATATTTCATACATTTGTAGTTTTAAGCTGCATTTAAATATAGTATTTCTAAGCCAAAAATACCTAGTAGTTACACATATTAATACAACTTTTCTGGTTTTAAAAGGTTAATGTAAGAAGAAAGAATGCTGATAAAGGACAATTTGATTTTTTAAATAATGGGTCTGTTTCTTGGATTCAGTCATCGACTGTTTTTGTTGGTAATTTGTGTCTTCATTGTTGTCATATCCATCCATTTATGTTTCATTTTTAGTTTTATTTTTTTAATTAGTTATGCATGCCTTAGACATAAGCATTTCATTTGTTCCGTGTTTTCTTTGATTTTCTTTCTCTTTCTTTTTAAGTCAGTGTATGTGCCTCACGCCTTGGCTTTCAAGAGATCATATGCAACAAAGGTAGTGTGTGACTTCTCATTCTTTATTTTTATTACACATCTTCATTAACTTTATAGATGAATTTATTCATGGTGTGCATTGAAAGCAAGTAAACTGTATTTTGAAATTCATTAACTAAAATGTTCCATTTTTTATGTGTTGTTCCGAAATACCATACCTAAATAAAAACTCCCAATAAGTTTGCTTTTGCAGAACACGGTGGAATACGTTTTATATATATATATATATATATATATATATATATATATATATATATATATATATATATATATATATATATATATATATATATATGTGTGTGTGTGTGTGTGTGTCTGTGTGTCTGTGTGTGTGTGTGTGTGTGTGTGTGTGTGTGTGTGTGTGTGAGACAAACTGAAATGCTGCCAGCCCAGCTAGCTTGAAAATATTAATATGGTTTGTACAGAAATATGACACTGCCAGCCCAGCTATCTGGAATTTTGTAAATAATCATATGTCATTTGTGAATATAAATATGATCCATAGGCTTGTCTTACAAATGTAAGAGAACTGTATGTTATGTGGATATTAAACTACTGGTGCACAAGTGTGTGTTGAACTGTATGTTATGTAATGAGCTTCCAGAATGTAACCACAGTGCACCCTACTGGAAAAGAACAGAAATGTATATAAACTATATTAATAGCAGAAGTTGGAACATACAGATTTAACTTGCAAAACATCAGAGAAATAAGTGCTATAAAAAAGTTCATCCATTCAGCACTTTTCATCTGTATTTGCCTTGCTTTGTAAGTAAGATTTAGGTATAGCATTTCTTTTAGAGATAGTTAGGAATATAGTAAGGATTAGTTTAGATGTTTTCTGTATTTTATTTATTTATCATTTATTTATTTTACATTTGTTAACCAGGAAATTCTGACTGGACCAGGTCCATTTACAGCAGAGGCCCGGGGAGATAAGCTCCAGCATCAAGTTATACAAATACAGTACATCCAGCATAATACACAAAACAGGTTACATCATATATGCTGAGCATAGTAATATAAAAAGAAATTAACAAAGATATAGAACATAGGTAAAAAGACAATGTCAGTTATACATTGGTAAGAGAAGAAAATATATCAAGTAAGATTCTACAGTTAAAGGACCCTTTCAGATGACCAAGCTTACAGGGGATCAGAGATTCAGTATGTGATCAATGAGGAGTTTGGGGAGTTAATAGTAGTATGGGTAGGGTTATGTGATACAAAGGCGTAACCAGGTACTAAGAAGGTGCGATTTGAGGGAGTTTTTGAATAGGGATGTGGAGGGGGCAGTGGACACGGATAGGGGAAGAGAGTTCCAATTTCTGGCAACGGTGTAGGAGTAGAGCGCTTTCCCTGCATTATTGTTAGCCTTGGTGATGGAGAGGAGAGATTTTTCACTGGATCTTAGGTACCGGTTTGCAGTATAAACAGTAAGTAGGTTGGATAATGAGGATATTTGAGGATATTGTAGGCTGTGCCCAGCTGGTGATAGTTAAGTAGCTGTGGTAGCTCAAGCCATTGTAGTTATTTTAGTGCAGTACAGTGATGGGTTCTATAGGTTGAGTTAGTAGCAAACTTGGCTATTTTATTATGGCATGATTCTAGTTTGTCTAGGTCACATTATCTGATTTGGGTAAAGATTGGTGCTGCGTATAATAGAGTTGGGAGGAGGTGGCTTTGTGCAAGAGTGACTCTTGCTTTTTGTGAGAGAAAGGACTTATGCCTGTATAGGGAGCCTAGTTTTTTGTGTACTAGTTTTATGGTATGTGAGATGTGAACATCAAAGTGGAGGTTATTGTGTATTTTAATGCCCAGAAGTTTGGTGTAGTTAGAATGGGAAATGGTGGTGCCATCCTTAGATGTTATGGTAAAGGAGAGGGTTTTTTATCTATTAGGGCTAAATAGTAGCAGTTTTGTCTTTTTGGGATTTAGAATTAGTTGTATACCCGATATCCATTTTTCTACTGAGTTAAAGGTATCTTGAGTGAGTGTATGTAGGGTGGTGGGAGATGAGGCGGAGGAGATCAGGGTTGAATCATCCACATATTGTATGAGTGTGGCATGTTGTGTAGAGCATTTGAGGTTATTTGTGAAAATAGAGAACAATAGTGGGCCCAGTATAGAGCCCTGTGGTGGTTGGAAGTTGTGTAGACAGACTTCCTTTCCACTGGACTGATTATTGCCTGTCAGATAGGCAGATTCTGAACCAGTCTATAGTAGAGGAGGTGAAGGATAATGATGTTAGTGAGTCTATTAGAATAGAGTGGGAGACCATATCAATGCTTTTGTCTAGGAAAATGGCTAATACATATTTGTTATCATTCCTGTGAAGATTTATATGATTAGTGAAGGATAGAAGGGCTATAGTAGTGCTGTGATGTGGATGGACACCGTGTTGTGTGGTAGATAGTAGATTGTGTGTGTTAAGATATGTCATCACTTGCAAGTGGATGCATTTCTCAAGAATTTTGGATAAGGGGCAAAGGATGGCAATAGGTCGGTAGTTGGAGAATTCGTAAGAATTACCTCCTTTATGGAGAGGAATGATGTGAGATACTTTCCAGAGTTTGGGTATGTAGGATTCTAGTATGGAGCGGTTGGTTAGGATGGAGACAGGATATGATAGGGAGTCACTAGCCATTTTTAGGTATGCAGAAGGTATGTTATCAGCTGCCAATGTGGTTGGCTTTAGTTTTAGGAGGAGTTTTTTGATAGTTGAGGTGGGCACTGGTGATAGGCTGAAAGAGGGGGTGATGTGGGATAGGTTAGGTTGTGATTGAGGTAGACTGTTTTTGGTTATTTGACTGGACAGGGCTAAGATGGATTTAGTAAAATGGTTATTAAATTGAGAAGCTATGTCTAGGGTATTGTTAGTAGAGCTGGGTGCTGGAGTAGTGGTTTTGCCTGGCTTTAGTAGGGAGTTAATGGCATGCTAGAATTTTTGTGGATTATGTGAATATTTCCTTTGGATGCTAAGAAAATTGTTTTGTTTGTTTATTTTGGATTCAGAATTGGCCTTGTTTGTAAGCTGTTGATAGTATTGCCTGGAACTAGGGGTTTTGTCAGTTTTCCAGATTTTCCAGGCTTTATCTTTAGCTTTTAGTAAGGCTCTGGTGTCCCTATTTAGCCAGGGTGCGTAGTTGGCTTTAACTCTGGTGTTTCTGCTGGGAGCTAGACTGTTAAGGATGTTAGAGAAGGTAGTATTGAAGTAGTCTACTGCCTGGTGTAACCCGAGTGTCCGTAGTGGTTTCCAGTTGCAGTGGCTTAGGATTAGTATTTAGGTATTGTGGGATAAGGTTATGGTCATCTCGTACAAATTTGTAGACTACTGGTTTGGGGTGATTGGAGTGTTTGTGGAGTAGGAAGGTGGGGAGATGATCACTTAGGACATCTGGGAGACAGCCTACTGTATAGTTTTGTTTGGGATAGTTGGTTAGTGTCCAGTCCAGTACGGATTCTTTCTTTGTTTTCTCATCTATTCTAGTTGGTTCTTCAATTAGTTGAGAGAACCCATATAGGTTGATATGTGCAGTGGGGCTGCTGGAGTTACAGGCTGCCCAGTCAGTGTTAAGGTCTCCTAGTAGGATTGTTTCCTGAAGTAGATTGTCCTTTGTCCAGTGTAGGATGTCGTCTGTTATGAGTGAGTTGTTGCCTGGAGGTATATAGCAGCATATTATATTAATGATCTTGGTGTTTCTTATGGATAGGACAGAAAATATGACTTCAGCATTTTGAAAAGTGGGTGGTGTGGTGTGCAGAAGCTGGAGGTTAAGGGTGTTTTTAAAGAGAATGGCTACTCCTCCTCCTTTCCTGTTTGTTCTGTCAGATCTAAGTGTATTTTGCCCTGGGGGAGAAAGTCTTCGTCTTGGATACTGGGTTTAAGCCAGGTCTCTGTAATGGCGAGTATATCAGAGTTGTAGTGGGCTATGAATGCATGTAGGTCTGTTAGCTTCTTGGTAATACTTCTTATGTTGAGATTTAGGATCAGCAAGTCAGATGTTTGTCTGGCTGAGAGGGTATCTGGATTTGGGTGAATGTCACCAGAGGTTAGCCGAGTTTGTAGGAGTGCCAGTATGTGTTTTTTAATATTAATTGTTTGTGAGCTTGGTCTATGAGAGTTTTTCTTAGTGTGGTGAGATGGTGTCATTTTTGTTAGTGAGTAATATGTAGTTGTAAGATTTATGATTGTGGGGCAGATTTAGAAGTGTGAGTGGGTGTCCTGCAATGTTGTTTTAAAATATTTCCTGTGATTTTGAGCTCTGCAGTCACTGTGCTGAGTTATTAAGTATTGTCTTGTTATTTTATTATTTATTATTAAATATATTTAAACCTTTTAATTGTGGCTGATTTGTTTAGAGATATTTAAGCTCTCAGAGTGTTTCATGTGTATTTGGTGACACTGAATAGGCCACTCCAATAGCCTTGCTGTTGGTCACACTTACCATTTGGATAATAGGAACATTACATAGCAAGATCAGTCACCCTTTGAGAAGGGCCTTAAAGTAGCTGATACAAGGTTCTGGAGGCAGTGCTAACTACCTTATGGTCTGGGCAGAAGAGGGCATAGCTATTAAACCTGCGCCAGCCTTTCCCAGGTGTGTGTTTGTGTATAAATCAAATCTCAAAGTGTGTGTGTGTGTCAGCTACTTGGGCAGGGACATGAAGCACTGGTTGGATAGAGAGAGTTTTAGAAGGACTTGGCTTGGAACCCTGGCTAAGGACTCAACTCTATAGCTGTGCCAGTAGGGAGTCTTATTGGGAATCTGGAGAAAGAGGGAGAAACAAGCCCCAGACTGACTGTGATCTCTGTATGCTCTTAAGGGAAATTGTACTTTACTGTATGTGTACTTGTCATCCTCCCAATGTGCACCTCCCTCACTGGTGCTAGTGGTGAGGATTGAGATCCTTGATTACTGGGCTAGTGCAGGGCTGTCACAATATATATTTTCTGCTTTAACTAATTTTTAATCTCTAGTTAAAGTGTGCATATATAATGTATGTGATGGGCCAGTAAGAGTACATTCTTGGTCCTTGTAATTGTTGCAATATCTTCAAACATTCATTATGTTTTACACTAGAATGTTGCACTTTATAGTAACATTGTAATGAATGAGAAAACAGAGGTATGCATGAATCCTAATAGGAGAACGCAGCTCTTTACAGTACAGTGGTCAGTAACATTCCAGCATGTGTGACAGGATTAGCTATGCAACACATTGCTTAGGGTGCTAATATAATTGCCTTTATCTCAGTTTCTGCAGTCAGAATACCAGAATACAAATCAGGTTGGCAGATGGTGTCAGACCTTTTTCATGCAGTGAAAGTACCTTCTTGCTAACATTTGGTTGTACTACCCCAGAGAAGGTTGTGGCTGTTAACTAGATTGTAGGTAGGAAGAGTCAGAGGAGATTTTCTTGCTATGCTTCTGTGTTAACATATTCCTTCTGCCGCTCTCCATGAAGTCAGAAGAAGTCCTTCTTTTAGGAGTAATTTGTGAATTTTCCTTCAATGAATGAATACATATTTATTTATTCTTGTAAAACTCCACTGCCAATCATGAGCAGACAAGTGATCCGCTGTGGCGACCCCTAACTGGGAAAAGCCAAAAAAAGAAGAAGAAGTTCTGCATTACATGGCTACCATAACAGTTGTGTTTGTACAGCTTTCTGAGATAAAATGGAGAGAAAAGATAGATTAAACCTTTGCAGTGTTTCTCAAGTTTATTAAGATCATTTCATCACCTTTTTAGATTTATGTATTATACAAAGCATTGGTTATGTGTTGGGCTTCCAGGGCTCCCAGTACTGTAACTTTATTTATGGAGTTATGTTAACGCATGTGTGTTTAACATTTAGCTATTTTGTGACTTTGACCTGTTAAATAGGCACTTAGACAAACAGATGGAACTGGAGCTTGAAGATAATAACTTTACTGGTGGAAATTGCATTTCGGTAGTTTCCTTTCTTTTCCTGTGCACTTCATAGTGTTTCTGATTGTCGATCCTTTCTAATTAAAAAAAAAAAGATGGGTAAAGACAAGGAATTTTCAATATGTCTGAGAGTTAGAAAGCTAAAAAAAGGTCCTTCTGACTTAAACATTTGCATGTTGTCTGTTTTTTGAAAGTGACTGTACCCGCTTCTCATGTGATTAATAATGCTGATGAAGATTTGAGTGGGTTCTTCTGAACTAGACCTACAGGGAAGGGGTACATGTTGACAGCAGTGTTTATTTTTGTGGTGAGAAAGGGGGTAATGGACCCCTGAGGACTTAATTCTGGTGCTGATGGCTGAGCATTTTGATGGAGAAATTCAAGATGGCAGAACTTTGCAAATTATCTCACTGTAGCTTTTGGGTGCTTTTTAATGTGGCTACCAATAGGTTTCCTTTCAGCTTTAGAGTTTAAAAGTAAAATTAAGGAGTCTCTTTCTTGTAATTCTTTGTTTATTTTGAGACGTCTTCATTGGGAGGGCGGGATAGTAAGCTTTTTTTCTTTACTAAGTTGTCTTCTGGTCAGTATTACTTTTTTAGGGGCCTTTCTTTCAAGGCAGGTTCTGTGGGAAGGATCACATTAGAGCAGGTTTTAGGGAAAGGGACTCTCTGGACAAGAAGTTCTTAAGCTCAGAAGCTCCCCTCTTATCTAGAGGTAATGCTAGTATATGACTTCCAGATTTCCATTGTTCAAAGTGGATGAGGTCCACCTGCCATGTCCTTCTTCCTCCTTTCCCATGTAACTATGAATGGAATCAGAGAAGGAATTGCCAGCTTCAAATTTTGTAAATTATTCTCTAAATTTCTGGCTGGAAGAGGGTTTAACATGGGGTTGCATGATAAAGTTTTATTGCATTCTCTTATCTTAAGTAATTCCAAAGACATTCAGTTTGGTTTTAGCAGGCTAAGGCACCTTCTGAAAGAAAGATTACACAAAAAGAACAATGGAGGATTCCTTATCTGTTAATAAGATGTTAGTATTCAAAACTTTTCTGTGTTGCAGAAAGGAGGACTGTGGAGGCCAGTTTTGGAACTCTCCTTTCTCAACAAGTGTGTAAGCCTGAGAAAGTTCTGGATAGCAGTGATGCAGCCCTTGCTTCCCCTCCTTACATAGGAAAACTTGGATGAATACCCTGCATCTGAAGGTTGTCTGTTGGCATGCTCCTGTCAGGTTCAGGATGGGGAACAGTATTTCAAGTTTTGTCTTCTTTCCCTTGGGTTGACAAAGGCATGGAAGTTGTTCACCAAATGTATGATCCAAGCAACAGCATCACTCATCCTGATGCATCTACACTTAACCATAGTTGTCTTAGTTGTGTGCAGTCACAAAAACAGTTGCTAAAGTAATTACAAATTGTCATTGTCTTTTTGAAGTTTGGATTTTGAGTTTCAACAAAGAGAAGTGAGATTTATATCCTTCCTTGCAGATGATATTTTTCTTGCTGTCTTCTACATTTCTGTCTAGAAGCTCTTTTCTGATCTAAGCTGGTTACATGAGATTGTTTACCTGTTCAGGTGGGATGCCGTATAGCCTTTCTTAATAGCCAGGCCATCTGGGATGGCTAGACCTTACTTAGTCTTTTCAGTCACATGTCAGTAAGCATGGTGACAATGCCAAGTTGCACCTGTTGAACTTCATCATTATTTCAGGAATTTGTGAACCCATTCAGAAAGCTTTGCTTGACCTGAAACTGATCAGGCAATGCCATTGGTGGATATTAGCTGTTAAGGAATGTATGCATACCCTTTGTGCTTTGTTCTGCTCCTCAAATGCTGATACTGGATATATCAGACTCAGGAATGGGCATGTGTTTACATTATTGAAAGTCCAAAGGGTATCATCCTGTTCAGATGGTCCATTACACATTACAGTCAAAGAGATGCCAGTTGTTACCTTTGCCCTAAAAGCTTTTTAAAAACGCCTTGACACAGGAATCCTTTAGGTGGGGATAAATCGTAACATGGTCGTGTATTAAATAGATAAGTTTTGGGAGCACTCATTTATACTCTCCTGTCATTAGCTGTTAGATGGTGATGATGATTATAATGCACTTGGTAGGAGAATGAAATACTGTTCTGTATTTTGTAAGTTCTGAACTAATCTTATGCTTCTGACATTCAGATTTCCTTTTGAGCATGGGAGACAACCCCTATGGGTCTTGTATTTTAGCCAACGCTGAAGAAAGCCTGTTCCTTTTCATCTTCCTTTCTCTTTATCCTTGTGTCTGTTTATTGCTATCCCTACTCTGCCCAACCTCCTTCTCTGTGTGACACACTTCATTTGCTTTTCCTTTGTAAAAAATTAAACAGAGTATTCATTCAGCAGCTGTGTTTTTCACTAACTTCTGTGTTCTTCTTTCCATATTTGCTAGACTGTATGCAGCTTCCCACTGATTAAGTTCAGCGAAAATGTTTACCTCTGTTTAGTAAGATAAGTGTCCCAGTTTTCTGTATTAATTCTAATTCACAAAGAATAGCAGCTGTAGGCTAATTAATTATGCAGAGACAGTATTATTTAAGCACATACCACTACATCTGGCTATATGGCCTTTATTATTTGGCAAACAATAAATAATACATTTTGTATATGGTTCTCCATTAAATAGTGCAGCATATGCAAAATGTTACAAGCTGGCACAGGTAAAAAGCAGTCTCCTTGCCCACATTTGTATTAATTCAACTGTGCACACAATATCTCTGAGCTGTTAGCTGTGTCTCACACAGCACTGCTTAGAATTTTGAGGCTTTATTAAGTCAGTCTCACACAGCTTATCTCATACAAGGCTATATTACTTAAGCCTCAGACAACAGATGTAATAGAAAGAGGAATACTCCTTTTTCCTATACATAGCTGTAACTTCTCCCTGTAAAGATTTACAGAGCAACTCTTGTTAAATTAGCCAGACTATGCTGCTGCTGCTGTTTGCTGCTCCCCCAGTGAACAGAGTACTGAAGAGTAGTTCCAGTATAGTAAAGTGAAATACCAGTATTTCTCTTGCTTATATTTGCCTTTTCCTTCTTACTTTTGGGTATCACAGAATAACACTTAACATTTAAACAAGACTATGATCAAACTGACAAGACCATGTTGCTCTGTATCCTTATTAATCAGTGCGCCAAATAATATTTGCAAGCATGTAATATCAATTTAAATATTTATGTTGCTTGTATTTGTCTATATATTCTCAGTATTTGGGAATCACAAGTAACATTTGTCACACTAGAAAAATGTCGCTATATGTTGCATCTTCATTAAACAGTGCACCAAAATCCATTTGCAGAAAATAAAGTATTTCTCTTGCTTATATTTGGCTTTTACTTTTCACTAGTGCACATCAAAGAATAATGTTTGCCAAAGGATTGAAATATTGTTACTATTTGTTACTTCCTCATTAAACAGTGCATCAGTCGCTATTTGCAAACATGTATACTACAGTCAAATATTTTACTTACTTATATTTGGCTATAGCTTTTTGCTATCAATTGTCACAAAATACTATGCCATTACCACGTGAGAGTTGATATAGCCTTCAGATGATAAGCAGATCTGAATGTGATTAAATTAGTACAGTGTCTAGAATTAATTAAACAGGACACAAAGTATATTAAAAGAGGCTGCATTAGTTCAGCTGCACTGCCACTGCATCACCTCATGGCCCCTTAAGGCAACTGTTAGTTCTCTATAAGCCACTATAAATTTCATGTTGACAAATTATTGTTTTCCTTCTTTGTACTGCCTGAGTATTTACCCCGAACTGTTGTTTGTCTGTGACACTCCCTCCCCACTTCCATCTTGGGCAATGCTGTAACTCAGTGGTAAGAGTTTTGCCTCATACCTCCACAGTCAAGGGCTCAGTTTTTAACTTCTGACCATTGCCTTTATATGTTTTTGTGAATTTTCTCTGAATAAGTGTGTTTTCTTCTATTTCCAAAGTCATGTTGGCTGATTCAAACGTTGAATTGCTTAAATAAATATAAATGTACATATGAATATAGCTGTAGATATAGGTATAAAATAAATATTTACTTTTACCATTCTAAAGTCGCAGCTAATAAAAAGAATGCACTGACCAGTTACCTAGCTAACAAATGATAACTAAAATAAATAAAAATAAATACAATCTTAGTTAAAAGGCATAGCATTTGAGATGTACATTTGCAGCTTAGGTGTGAGCATTGCTGTCCTTCCTGAAATAAGATGACTTGTTTATTTATTTATTTATTTTTTCAGATTGAATTAAGAGCTCCTGTGGGTAAATAGAATATTCTGAACTGGTTGTATGTCTGTCTTAGTGGTGGTATGCTTCCATTAGTAAGTCCATTGTTAGTCATGTTGGATCTTACTTACTTAGGGGCTTCAGCTGCCTTCTTTAAAGGGGTACCTACCAATGGGTTTCATGGGGCAGTGTCCTGTGGTCATGTACACATATCTGCAAAATTTTACAGATGGATTGTCAGTCCTTGGCTATGTGTGGGTTTTCACTACAGAAGTATTATTAACTGAGACCTCTTCCTGTGGCATGCATGCACAGTTTTTATTATTTAGCCAGGTTAGTCTCAGTCGGTCAGTGTCCTATTTTCAGGGGACACCTGAGGTGGTATTCACAATTGATTAAGAGAAATTTGGCCACAGAAACAGGGAACTTCCCCTACTCTTTTGAGGTCTCTTTGTGAAGTGATCACTGAATCTGAGATGGTGGCTGTGAGTGGAAATGAGCTGGAGAAGGAGAAAATGGGAACTGTTATTTCTAAAGGAGGTGAATGTCATAGCATCAGGTGGTCTGGTTGACTATGTCTGACAAAAAATGATGGAACAAGCAGGACCAGAATAATCAGATGCTATGCAGTGGAGTATGGCAATGGCCAAAATATTTGGCAGTGAAGAGATGACAAAAAGACAGAAGGATGCTTTAAACAATGGTGTGGATATAATGGGGTATATCTGGCTGGTAGATTATATCTTATGTAGGAGGGCCAGTTTGAAGGAGATTGGAGACTGTAAAGTGGTGACCGGAGAAAGTGTAGTTAGGCAGCATAGGATGGTGGTTTGTAGGATGACGTTGGTGATTAAGAGGAGGAGGAGGAGTGTGAGGGCAGCACCAAGGATCAAATGGTGGAAATTGAAGGGTAATTGTGAGGTGGAGTTCAGGGATGAGTTAAGACAGGCACTGGGTGGCAGTGAAGAGTTACCAAATAGCTGGGTAACTACAGCAGAGCTAGTAAGGGAGACGGCTAGAAAGGTGCTTGGTATCACAGCTGGACAGAGGAAGGACGATAAGGAGACATGGTGGTGGAATGAGGAAGTACAGGACAGTATACAGAGAAAGAGGTTGGCAAAGAAGAAGTGGGATTGTCAGAGAGATGAAGAAAGTAGACAGAAGTATAAGGAGATGAGGCGCATGGCAAATAGAGAGGTGGAGAAGGTTAAGGATAAGGCATATGAAGAGTTGTATGAAAGGTTGGACACTAAGGAGGGAGAAAAGGACCTGTACCGATTGGCTAGACAGAGGGACTGAGCTAGGAAAGATGTGCAGCAGGTAAAGGTGATAAAGGATAATGAGGGAAACATACTCACAAGCGAGGAGAGTGTGTTGAGGAGATGGAAAGAGTACTTTGAGGGGCTGATGAATGAAGAGAATGAGAGGGAGAGAAGGTTGGATGATGTAGGGATAGTGAATCATGAAGTACAATGGATTAGCAATGAGGAAGTAAGGATAGCTATGAAGAGAATGAAGAATGGAAAGGCTGTTGGCCCAGATGACATACCTGTGGAAGCATGGAGGTGTTTAGGTGAAATAGCAGTGGAGTTTTTAACCAGATTGTTTAATGAAATCTTGGAAAGTGAGAGGATGCCTGAGGAATGGAGAAAAAGTGTTTTGGTACCGATTTTTAAGAATAAGGGTGATGTGCAGAGCTGTAGTAACTACAGAGGGATTAAATTGATCAGTCACAGCATGAAGTTGTGGGAAAGAGTAATGTAAGCAAGGTTAAAAAGGGACGTGATGATTAGTGATCAGCAGTATGGTTTCATGCCGGGAAAGAGCACTACAGATGCGATGTTTGCTCTGAGAGTGTTGATGGAAAAGTACAGAGAATGTCAGAAGGAGTTGCATTGTGTGTTTGTAGAATTAGAGAAAGCATACGACAGGGTGCCTAGACAGGAGTTGTGGTATTGTATGAGGAAGTCAGGAGTGCCAGAGAAGTATGTAAGAATGGTACAGGATATATACGAGGGTAGTGTGACAGCGGTGAGGTCTGCGGTGGGAGTGACAGATGCATTTAAGGTGGAGGTGGGGTTACATCAAGGATCAGCTCTGAGCCCATTTTTATTTGCAATGGTGATGGACAGGTTTACAGACGAGATCAGACAGGAGTCCCCGTGGACTATGATGTTTGCAGATGACATTGTGATCTGTAGTGAGAGTAGGGAACAGGTGGAGGAGACCCTGGAGAGATGGAGGTATGCTCTAGAGAGAAGAGGAATGAAGGTCAGCAGGAATAAGACAGAATATATGTGTGTGAATGAGAGGGAGGATAGAGGAATGGTGAGGATGCAAGGAGTAGAGGTGGCGAAGGTGGATGAGTTTAACTTGGGGTCAATAGTTCAGAGTAACGGTGAGTGTGGAAGAGAGGTGAAGAAGAGAGTACAGGCAGGATGGAGTGGGTGGAGAAGAGTGTCAGGAGTGATTTGTGACAGTACCTGTAAGAGTGAAAGGGAAGGTCTACAAGAGGGTAGTGAGACCAGTTATGTTATATGGGTTGGAGACAGTGGCATTGACAAAAAGGCAGGAGTTTGAGCTGGATGTGGCAGAATTAAAGATGTTAAGATTTGCACTGGGTGTGACAAGGGTGGACAGGATTAGGAATAAGTATATTAGAGGGTCAGCCCAGGTTGGAAGGTTTGGACAAAGCCCAGAGGGCACACAACGTTGGTTTGGACATGTGCTGAGGAGGGATGCTGAGTATACTGGGAAAAAGATGCTAAGGATGAAGCTACCAGGTAACAGGAAAAGAGGAAGGCCTAAGATAAGGTTTATGGATGTGGTGAAAGAGGACATGCAGGTGGTTGGTGTGACAGAGCAAGATGCAGAGGACAGGAAGAAATGGAAACAGGTGATCTGCTGTGGTGACCCCTAACGGGAACAGCCGAAAGAAGATGATGATGATCTGGCTGGTGGAGTAACTGGTTTTAAGGGTGTGTTTTGTGTCTGGCTACTGGAAGATGAAGTAGAGAGTGGTAAACAGAGAGAGAGAGAGAGACTGACCACAGTGGCTCCAGAGTAAAAAGGTTTGCAGCAGCAGTAGCAGGTTCCATTGAAAGACTGCAGAAAGATAAAGATGTGGAGGTGCAGAGGAGACAGATTGAAGCTGTTGAAAGCTGGAGAAAAGGGCCTGTGGTGAGGGTAAAAACAAAGTACAAGCAGCAAATATACAATTACTGAGCTGTAGAAACTACTGCTGTGCCCTTAGGATTCAGTTTGTCTGTGATTAGTGCATTAATACATGTAGAAGGTCAACCTTTATGTGAAATACTTTCAGAAGCACTTGCATATCTCCTTGGGAGGGCTATGTTTGTCAAAATTTAAATGTACAGTTAAGAGAAAACTGTTGTTACACTTTAGAATGACTCGGATAGAAGAAAATTAATTAAAATGTTTTTCTAAGTTTATGTCAGGATGTGCATAATATTGAAAAAATTTTGGATGACAAAAAAGTATGGACTGAGAAATGGGACGTTTATCTAACTTTAAAAACGGAGAATAACAAGTTGCAGCATGTGCCTAATGGGATAGTAATAAATGGGGAAAAAGGGAGAGATATGTTTTGGGGGCTGAGAAAAGAATATTTTTTCTGTGGAGAAGAATCACTTTTAATCCAGGATTGTACAAAAAGAATGTTTGGGCAGTGTGGGGAGTTTAGACATTCCAGAAAAAATGTAAACAATATTGTAGTGAAATTTAAAAATGAGGAGCATTTTTGCTTTGATTATTAACAAATTAATGAAGAAAGACAAAGTGAGAAAATGAGGGGGAGAGAACAATTTTTTATGCATGAAAGGGATGGACAGAATGATAAACGTATGAGGATGGGGGTAGGGTATTGAGGCACTACAAGGTAAAGTACAGAAAAATATTCATTAGATGAAGTCTAGAAACGAATAAATAAGAAATACATATAGACATGGAAGGGTCGGGGTATTAGACATGTAGGAAGAAGAAGATGTGAGATGTGAGTCAAAAAAAGGTGGAAGGTTCTATGGTGGAAAGATGAAGAGGAAAAAAAGTAGGCTGAAAGATGAACTGAGCAGAAGGGCAGCAGATTAAAAAAAGACTGGTGATAATAAGAAGCAAAACAAATGCTACTACAAAAAGGTATGGCATTACTCACAGTATTATATTACCATTAGGATTTATTTTAAAACTCATAAGAATTTTGATACATTTGGGGTTGGAAGAATTTTGTCAAGTAACTTCTTGAAACCTCTTCAGGTGTAGAAAAGTTTATTGGTAAAATAGAAAAAAGAAACAACATATTACCTCGGAAAACCTTTATTTTTCAAAACCTTGGCTTGCTTTTAAAAAGAAAACTGCATAATTCAGAACTTCACAAGTGGAGGAATGAGAACGTAAAACGTTTTCTGACAAGATGTGATAATTGTGCATGACATAAAGAAAAAGTATGACAACAGAAATGTATAAAGAGGGGAATGGGAGGTGTGGGTTGTATTTGAGGATTTCACACAGGAGGGAGCTAAAGGTAGAGGACTGTCAGTGTACGTTAAATACAACCTCACATCCAGACTAGTTAAAGTGTATCACCCACTGGAACTCATATATGTGCAATTTGCCATAAACAGAGTCTGCTGCCATGTTCTTGCAACCTATAAGTCCCCATCCAAGTCCCAGGCAACCCATACTACCTGTCTCAATGTGCTAGAGTCTCTCGTCGTTCAACCCAGTACAATCTTCCTGGGGGATCTCAACTAGCCAAACTACCAGACCAGCACAGTTGGAGAAGTAAAAAAGACTTTATTAAAAAGTCAAAAACACAGCCCACAGACTGGTTTCGTCCCTAAGCCTTTATCAATGTAAATACATGGGTTTCCATCATAAACTCTGGACATACGGACAAATCCCTTTATTTCTAGATAATCCAGGAAAAAAAACAGACAGGTGTTCATTAAGTTTCTTTGGTAACCCAGTGTGTCACCAAAAACATCATGGTGTGTCACCTTTGATATGTGTGTCATAGGTTCTCCATCACTGATTTAGGTGATGTGGTGAAAATTGGAGGTGTGTATTTTTCAGTGAATGAGTTGTCTTTTCTGGGGAAAATGATATAGTTATGATGCAATGGGAGGATATGATAAAAGAAATGAAAGAAATGTGTTTTCTATGGAGGACTTGTAGATTAGTATTCAGGAAAAAGGTTTATCTGGTGAATTCTTTATTAATGGGAAAATAGCATATATATGAAATGTTTATATGCTCCCTGAAAAATATGAAAAGTGAACTGTGCAGTTGGTGTTTTCTTTCATATGGTTTTCAAGATTAAACTCAGTGAAAATATGTGTGTTGTATCTGGTGAAGATGAAGGGGGGTTGGGGTAAATCCAGTTGTTTATTCTGCTTCCTTAAACTTGCACAGAGTATACAGTGAGTAATTGAAGAGAATGAGGAAGTAGTAATGAGCATGTTTGTGGACGGACTGCAAAAATAAGGTTTAACACTCCCTCTGCAATCTAGTTAACTTCCACTGCCCCCCTGGGGTCCAGTTGACAGCTAAAACAGCCATTTAATTGTTGGAATGGGGGCTACATTCACTTTTTGGAAAATATCTGAAACTGTCTGAAGTCCCTGGTTGTGCTTGCAAGTAATGACTACAGATTTAAATCATGCATCTTCTGCACTGGTGAGTACTTCAAACAACTGTATTTTTATGCTACCATTTTTATGCACTGGATTACTTTTGTATCTAATGTCGCACATGATGATCTCTTCATAAGAGATGAGTGTATCAAGGCATGTTAGTGCCTCTAACACTTGTTCTTTTTAATGCTGCATTTATTTTTATATTGATACTTATCAAACTCTTCGATGCAGTTATGGTGAACTTATTATGAAGAGAGTATCTTACCTCATAAGTGTAATATAATTTTTGTAACAGTTCTCTGTCCACTCTTTTGCTTTGTTTATGATGATGCTGGCTTTCTTGTAGCCCATTGTCCAAAAGCAAACACCACACCACAAAAAAAAGAAAAGAACAACACTTCAGGAGCCACGATTTTGGATATCCACAATTTACTGATGTTTCCTAGTACCTCGGCTTAGAACGCCTTCCAGGGAATAATACACATCAAAGAAATCAGTTCATTTATACGCATTTCAATTACATTATAATTGCTGTTAATTGCCAATCATTAAATTACTAATAATAACCAAAACACTCAGAAAAACATAGTGTAATCCCTTACATCTCGCTCTAGTTTGTTTTTCTTCCATTCAATCAGTTCTCCTTCAAACTTATTAATACGAGCATAAATGTCCTGCATTCTGGAGGAATAATTGCTTACCAGTGATTCCACCTTAAGCTCCTCCTGCAACTGTAATACGGAGCTTCGTATATTCTCATGAGCATGATTATTCTTTTTGATAAGCACTTTCAGCCACCCTGCTGTACATTCTAGTGAGATGTTCTTCCACTCTTCCAATAAGTCTAAATCTTCCTCCAGAAATCCTGAAGCAGGCAATTTATCAACCCTAAGGCCCCGTGGAGTTAAGTCCAAACTAATATACTTCTCCAGCAATCTGGTATCATAGAACAGCAAAATTTCCTTTGTTAAGAAACATTCCAACTGTTCAAATTTGCCAGAAAACTGATCACCTTTATCATGCAACTATGGATCATTCACTGCAAACTTCTTATCTCTCTCTTTCTACACTTCAGCAATAGTGCCTGGAAACAACTCACAAGATGGGCCGGCCACATTATCACCAACCGAGGCTCCAGTAGAAGACATTGTCCAAAAACAAACACCACACCACAAAAAAAAAAAAAAAGAAAGAAAAGAAAAACACTTCAGGAGCCACGATTTTGAATATCCACAATTTACTGATGTTTCCTAGTACCTCGGCTTAAAACGCCTTCCAGGGAATAATACACATTAGGGATATCAGTTCATTTATACACATTTCAGTTACATCATAATTGCTGTTAATTGCTAATCATTAAATTACTAATCATTAAAAACCCACCAAATAACCAAAACATTCAGAAAAACACAGTGAGTAAAAACATTAACCCCTGCATTACTAAAACTACTCATAAACCCATGAAAGCAGTACTATACAAATAATTCTTTGAATATTCTGTAAAATGTTCTATTGAATATTCTTTAAACTTTAAGTTGATTAAATAAATAAATAAATAAATAAACATTCCCCTATTCATTTATATTCAAATTTATGCATTTACCATTCCCAAATCCAAAAAACTATTACATAACATAAAAAAACTTTTTGTACGCAATACAAAAAAATACACATTTAAATCAAGTTCTAAATTCAAGCCCTTTGACCATAATGTTTGAAAATTGATTATATATTTAGTTTCCATCTTTAATCATATTCTCATTATATCAGTACCTTGCAAACTATGTGGTTTTGCCAATACACTAAAAATCAAACTGTCAGAATAACCTTTATGAATCATCTGAAAATGGTGAGCCATACGACTTTCTAATCTACCAATTCTGATGTCACCCAGATGTTCCAATATTCTCTTTTTTACCATCCTCTTTGTTTGACCAATATACCACATGCAAGGTTCACAATCACATCCTATAATGTGTACAACACCACATGTATTGCAATTGAAGCAGTCATATGACTTGTACCTTTTCCCATTTATAATACTGCCTGAAAGATTATTAGCTTTTTTACATAATTTGCACTTTCCACACGGGTAAGTACACATTTTTCCCTCTAATTTTTTGTGTGTTCTGAGATTTAAAATCTCCTTTATATTAAAAAATCTATTATGTGAAAAAATGATTCTTTCTGGAAATAAATCATCCACCTCACTGTCCTGTTTAACATTGGCCAAAATCTGTGTTATTAACAAAAAAAAATTTATCTTTGGACATTCTATTTTTATATCCTACTGAAGAATTTTCCCCACCACTATATGTTTCATGATGAGATCCATAAAACTTAGCTACTGCCCTCCTCTCAGCCTCTTTCAATATTTTTAATGAATAACCTCTCATAGTCAACTTCTCTGTGACCTTTGCAAACTCATCCTGAACCTGTGATTTGTCAGAAGTATTATTACCAATATGCCTATATTAATCATATGGTAAAGAATTTAATAAATGGGTAGGGTGCATGCTGTCTGCACACAAAAATTGTTCACTGCTGTAGTCCATAAAGCTTCCTTTGCCATAAAGGAAATCCTTTGTTCTTAAATACATTCCTGCTTTTAGTCATTTTCTTGTGTATACATTATTTTCTGTCTTGTTGTGACTCTTCGGAGTTCTCTCTCAGTTCTGACTACATTTTCTTCTGGAGTCCCTTTAAATTTACTTTCTTGTTTCTCTGTTTTTTTCTTATTTCCTTTTTTCATGACTTTCCTGTTTTTCCTGTTCATCAGATTTCCCCTTTCATTGTAGAGATGCCTATTCTATTCCCGCTGTTCTTAAAAAAACTCTCCATCCATGTAATAAACACGCTTATGCTGTTTCTGGACTGTAGACTTCATTTCCCTCTCTTCTTTTGATTCATTGTGTATATTCAATATTTTTCTAAAGTGTGTTCATTATGGTTGTTTCCTTTTGCACCTGTCCCTAACTGACTTCAGCTGTTCCAGTGCCAGTCGTTTTTTCTTCCCTTTCTTAGGCAATTGTATGCTGAGCTTTCATACAGTGCAGGTATTGTGTTGCACTATATTTCATGATCATGTTGATAGACTACATTAATAAAGTTCATAGGTTCTACCAATTATGAAAAGTATGTGCATTTCTCAAATTATTAAATGTTCAGTATTTTAAATAAATGAAGTTCAAAAATCTTGCCTCTGTAAAGCCATTTTGATATTGATTGTAGTTTCTTTTGAAAATGCAGGTAAAAGAATTAGATGCATTAAAGCAGCTTGTATCTTATGCCCATTTTCCATCCGTATCTCGTTTGTAATGTAATGCCTATAGTCGTTAAGATATCAGTGTATTGTATTCTACACAGACACACAAAAACACAGTCATGCACATGCACACACACACACACACACACACACACACACACACACACACACACACACACACACACACACACACACACGTACATCTAGGGTCATTTTAGCATCATTACACCTGCATTTCTGTGGACATATATATATATATGTATAGAAATGGCTGTACTTTAAATTGTTGACTGCCCACACCATTGACACACTAAACATCAATCCCCAATCATCAAGTATTGACAAGATTGAAAAGGGAAAAAAAGGCTATGACATATTTTTTTGCAGGAGGATTCCCCCCCCCATGCATCTACATCCCATGCTAATTATATATATATATATATATGTAAATAAATATACTGACTCCAAGATCACACTATAGCTGGGAAAGGGCAAGACTCTAATCTCCACTGAACCACAATCTCAGACAACCAACTTCTGCTACGCTTCGATGTTGTGCACATTTGATAATTAGGGCTCGATATTTAGTGTGTCCACAATTTGGGCTGTCAACAATTTAAAGCAGATTTATACATATACTTTACACACACACACACACACACACACACACATATATATATATATATATATATATATATATATATATATATATATATATATATAGTGTTTGTATGCGTGTTCTTGTATGTATGTAAATTATGTTAAGACTTATGAATGTGATGTATTTCACTCGTATTTATTCTGTGTGTGGTTTCAGAAGGCTTACACAGAAGAGGAACTAAATGCTAAGCTGACTAAAAGAGTGCAGAAAGCAGCCCGCAGGCAAGCCAAACAGGAGGAATTGAAGAGATTACACAGAGCACAGGTTGGTATATTGTTGATGATTTTTCTCCCGTAAACAATGAGCTTTGATGAAAATGTTTAATGATTTATTTATTTAGGATTTCACACAAGGAAGGCCTCAAATTATGATACTCTTTTGTATATAACATATATCTATCTGTTTTCATTACATGCTTTATATACTCTGTTGCTGTTGTCATTATTTCATTAACTTGAACCACCACAAGAGCTGCTTCTTTTGCCACTGCACAGAGCAGAATATTAAAGCTGTTTCTTTTGCCACTGCACAGAGCAGAATATTAACGCTTTCTCTTTTACCCATGCATGGAGCAGAATATTAAAGCTGCATCTTTTTCCCCTGCACAGATGCTACCTCTTTCACCCATCCGCAGCAGAGCATTTTACTGTATTTATCTAAAAACAACACATTATAAAAGAGTTAAATTGAAGGATAAACATTGTTTAATAATGCAAGTAGCTTTGGAAAACATCCCCAGATAAACCATCTGAAACCCTTCAAAGAAGTTGGAGTAATATAGTGGGCACTGCAACATATTCAAACCACCAGTGCTTTAATCAGAGAAGCGTGCTTCAAGAATGGTACTTCCATGTTCCGAGGTTGTCAATGGAGGCTAAGAGCAGATACTTCATTTTTTATGAAAATTCATGTATTTGTCTTTTCTTCAAGTAATTGTAAACTTGAAGGTAATTACAGTAAATAGTAGGAGGTATTAGGCGTGCACCCCCTCCCCCCCAGGAGGTGTGGGGAGTATACTGTCAATAAAACAGTAGTTTCTGAAAAATATACTTCATGCTTTGATTGCTAGTTTCTGCATTTGCTACAAAGTTTTCACATTTTATTATGAGACACCCCCCCACACTACATGATTGTCTATTGCAACTTGTCTTTAGCATCCATTCACTAGTTGGTTTGCAGTTTGGGATACATTTGCTTTTCCCCACATGAGTTTTGTTTGAGGTGTATTTCCTTTTTTAAAAATATGTTTTTGCTAAGAACAACAAAACAGTTACATTACTTAATCTATAATTCAAATGAAATCATAGCTCTTTATATATAAATAACAATTAAAGCTAAATTAACTAAATATGTAGATAACTATGTATAAACTATATATGTTCAGTACATTCTGCTTATCTCGACCTAGCCAAGGCTTTTGACACTGTCCCCCTTGCTGATATTATCAATTTCATGACATTTAATAATATTATTGAAAAATTAGACTGACAACGGAAACCCCTACATTTTCCTTTGCATTGCAAATTGCATGTACAATAAATCCCAACTTGTGAAACTTGCTATTACCCTTTCTGAGCATTAAATTGTAACTAGTGGGATGCCATAAAGATCAGTGCTGAGGCGGCCTCCTGTTTGGCATTTGTTTTGCATAGATCAAAGCCAATATCCCAAAACTGCTGTTGACCAAAGTTTGCTGATGGTTGCAAACTGGGCACTATTATCGACTTATCTGTTGATACTAAACAGTTCTAGTAAGGGCTAGTATATGCATATAAGAGGAAGTGGTTTTAAGCTAAATGCAAAAAAAAAAAAAAAATTCAATCCCACCTCGTATGGTATAAATGATACCCTTCTTCAGACACAGTCATAATAAAACAGGGCACTTATGGGGGTGACTCTGTCTCTCATTTGATTATTATGTTTCCACCACAATCAGGAAATCATTCTGCGAGGCCCAGTTACTTTCCAAGGAAACATCTTCAGGATCAAAAAGTAATTCTATCATTGTACTCTACTCTTATCAGACCCATCATTGAATACAATGCCCGTTTTGATATATATACAAATCTAAACACATTGCTCATCTAGAAAAGTTCCAGAGATTTCTAACCAAAAAGGTAAAGCTCTTTAAATCATTCAGTTATTCAGAAAGATTAGCATGTCTCTACATACACTCATTAAACTACCAGCTGCTCTGAGGTGACTTATACCTCAACTCTTGAACAATGAAAGACCCAGTGCTATTTGGCTTCCTATTTCTTCACAAAACCAGTTGCTCTAAAAATACCCAAATTTACACCAAGAAATAAGCAAGAATCATTGGAGGGATAAGTTCCCAACTCAACATTTTCCCAAGCCTATGGAATGACTTACCATTACAGGTCAAAGAAAGTGCTACTTTTGCTACCCTTAAGGCTAGTTTTGATGATTTGAAGGGTAAATGTAAATTTACACCACTGTTAATGTGTACAGTCATGATCAGTTTAGGAGTTGAGCACTAAGTGTTCTACAAATGGTTGCAAGAGCTTATAATTGTGTAGACCTAAAGGTGGATATGGCTAATTCCCACCTAAAGGTATACCCCATGATCGTTGACTTAGTACCATAATACCATAACCAATGTTTCTATGTTCATATATACACAATGTTCTTATATAGTAAATGTTTATTAAATAATCCCATTCTCTTCTATCATATAAGTATAACCATTGGCAAATTGATTGTTATTATTATTATTGTTATTATTATTATTATTATTATTATTATTATTATTATTATTATTATTATTAATTAAATATTCTATGGAGCATCATTTTCAAACTTAACCAATCGTGTTGTTATGTCTGACCAGAATTTAATATTGATATTTTCATTTGTTCTTCCTAGCAATTGTGCCATACTTTCTTTATCATGTAATCTTCAGATCGATATCAGAACATCTGAAGATGTAGGTGTATAAGTTCCAAACCAGTTTTCCTTTGTTTACCTGTGTTAGAGTATGTATGCTTTCCGTGGAGACAAAAAATGTGCACTTTAAAGTACATGTGGTAGTGTGACAGCAGAATTACTATATATGCTCAGAAGGATATCCCTCACATGTGAGTGCAAGACAGGACCTGAGTCCCTGCAAAAAATCAATTTAAGTTGTGCTTTTTTACTGATACTGTATGTTTTATTTTGCCTTTGGCATTGCAGAGTATATTTGACTTGGATTGTTTATTTATTTATTTTTTATTTATTTACATTTGTTAACTGGGTAGTGTCTGACTGGGTTGAAAAAAACCCGTTTTCAGTGGAGACCCAGGGAGAGAAACTCCACAACCAAAAGAACATTATTAAGGTGCAAGCAGTAAACTTAGTTTAAGTAGTACATTGCTAACAATATGTAAATGAGCTTAACAAAAAATACTATAGCAAATATAATAACAGAATACAATATAAACATGCATGTTTCAGGCATACAGGAATACATTTTTTTTTTTTTTACAATATATATGAGGTACATAAGTCATGTAGCTTTACAAGGTAAGTCGCTTCTGAAAGTCCTGTAGTTTTATAAGTTAGGCCATCTGAAGGAACAAAGATTAATAAAGTTAAGCCAGATAGTGGGATAGCTCTATGTAGGATGAGCACTAGTTGGCCTAACATGTGTGAGATGAGTGGAAAAAATAGGAAAAATATTAGCTTGGAGCAGTACAGTGGTATAGCCAATTATCATTTAAATAGTCTTTCAGGGTAGTTTTAAATGCGGACAGATTGGTGTTTTTAGTTATCTGTTGAGGAAGGGTGTACCAATCTTTGGCTATTTTATGGGAGTAGAGGGAGTCTCAGTGATAGTTGTGAGACTGGATTACTTTTAGCATTAGTTTGTTGGATGACCTGAGGAATCTACAGTTTGTGTTTGGCTGGACTACATTTTAGTAATACTAGGTTGGGAAATTCTAGTCAGTTGAGCCATCAGAGACCAGTGCAGTGGTGTGTTCTGTGGGGTTGGTTGGTGACAAACTTAGTTATTCTGTTATAGCAGGAGTCTAGTTTATTTAAGTTGTTTTTTGATAGGTTAGTAAAGACCTCAGAGTAGTATAGGAGGATAGCAAGTGGGATTTTGCAGTGGCCAGTCTAGCTTTAATATATAAGGTAGGGTTTAACCCTGTATAAAGTGCCTAGTGCAGAGTGAAATTTTTTGATGGTCAGATAGATGTGTTTATCATATTTTAGTGAGTCATCTATGGTTACTCCTAGCAGCTTGGTCTGATTGCTGGGTTTGATTTTTTTGTACCGTTGTTAAATAGTATAGAGAGGGATTGGGTTGGGAAGCTTTATTAGAGAAAATTATGAGCTTGGTCTTATTTGGATTTAGGATGAGTTAGTGGCTGGTGAGATACTTTTCAATATCTTGGAATGTTGATTGCATTTTGTGTTGGAGTTCTTGTGGGGATTGGGCTGACCATATAAGTGAGGAGTCATTTGCATATTGGATGATGGCGGCATGTTCAATGACAGTATATAGGTTGTTGGTAAATATTGTGAAGAGGAGGGGCACAAGTATGGAGCCTTGTGGTACCCCTGTGGTGACTGGTAATTGTAGGGAGAGGCTATTTGCCCATTTAGTGGCCTGTTGATGGTCAAACAGATAACTGTGAAACCATGTTAGGGGTGTGGTAATGAGACTGTAAGTAGCAAGTTTGTTGAGGAGCAGTTGATGGGTAACTGTGTCAAAAGCTTTTGACATATCTAAGAAAATGGCTGAGACTAGTTGTCCTTCACTTTTGAGGTGAATAGTCTCTGTAAAGGTTATAAGGGCTGAGTTAGTACTGTGCTTAGGCTTGAAGCCATGCTGGGTGCTGGAGAGTAGGTTGTTGCTAGTGAGTTGATTCATGAGTTGATGTTGGATACATTTTTCTAGAATTTTGGCAAGGGAGGATAGAATGGCAATGGGATGGTAGTTAGTTATGACTCTAATGGGCCGCCCTTATGAAGTAGTATGATATGAGAGATTTTTACATAATTTTACTGAGGTTAAGGAGGTGGTTGATATTCTGCCAGAATTTTTGTGGATTGTGCTGGTATTTTTGTTGGCAGTTGAGGAAATTGGTTCTTTTATCCTTGATGATGTTTTTGTCACATGGTTTCACTGTTGTTTGTACAGGGAGAGATCATTGTTATTTTTGGTCATATGATATACTGACCAGGCCTTATCTCTTTGTTTCATTAGTTGTTTTGCTTCTTTACAAAGCCATGGTAGTTGTTTGTTTTTTGGCAAATTTTCCTGAGGAGGGCAAGATTGTTTAATATTTCAAGGAATTTGTTATTGAAGTATTCTACAGCTAGGTCTAGTTGCAGTTTTTTTAATGGGGACCAATCACAGTTTTGTAGTAGTAAATTGAAGGTGTCAGAGGAGAAATATTTTTTGC
Organism: Protopterus annectens; assembly: GCF_019279795.1. Classification (NCBI taxonomy): domain Eukaryota; kingdom Metazoa; phylum Chordata; order Ceratodontiformes; family Protopteridae; genus Protopterus; species Protopterus annectens. The sequence goes on from NC_056745.1 coordinate 699,987,759, forward strand.
TATGAGTGTATTTCTATGAGATGCTGGTATGGGTATGTGTTTTCTTCCTAACTAGAAATGTAGGGGCATGGTCACTTAGCGTGACTGGTAGACAGCCCGCTTGGTACCCATGGTTTGATTTGTTGGTTAAAATCCAGTCTAGAAGTGATTTTTTATAGGAGTGCTTGTCAATGCGGGTGGGGTAGTTAATAATTTGGGTGAAGTTGTATAAGTTTATAAATGAGGTAGGGGAGTTGGAGGAGCAGGAGAACCAGTCTAGGTTGAAATCACCTAGAGTGATGGTTTCTTGGGACAGAGAAAAAGATGACCAGGATAGGAGGGATTCTATGTTGTGCAGGTTGTTGCCTGGTGGTAGGAAGACGGCTATGATGCTAATGAATTTGTGAGGATTAATTTGGAGGTGAGTGATAAGAAGCTCAGCATGAGAGATGTCTGGTGATGAGCAGTTTAGTTTTTCTAGATTAAGTGATTGTTTAAATATAATTGCTACACCCCCACCATGTTTGTTTATCCTGTCCTGTCTTATAGTATTGTAACCATCTGTAGTAATTTCAGAGTCTTTGATGCTTTTCTTTTTTTTCATTTTGTTAATGGAGGTCTGTCTTCTACTTGTGTGGTACAGCAAGGGTTATTTTTGGGTACATACTCCTATGTTTTTAGTCTTTCTAAAGATGTACTTCAAAAGAACATAGTAAGAGAATTGTTTTTATCTTCCAAGATCTGTAAACTGCATTTTAATGCAGTCTTTCATTACATAGAGCATATTTTAGTGATGTTCATCATGTTTCACTGTTGCAGTCATTACACTTGGGTTATCATGCTGGCAGGCTACCCGCAGTCGGCCTAAATTCCAAACTCCTACTCCGGCGTCGGTTGCTGTCGCCTCTTCCCTGACGTCAGTGCGCCAGGGGTATATAAGATGCAGCCGACGCCATTTTCTTCAGTCTTTCTTGCCGCGCGGTACCCGAAGCAAAAGCAGTTCGCAAGTGCCGGTCGGCCGACTCCTGAGATCTTCGAATTTGAATTTCAGATCCGAAGTCTTCGATAAAGCTAAGTGCCCCGTTGGGGAAACTTTTTCTTGTTCCAGACCGATGTCAGTAAAGTTAATAATTGTATTTCTTGTGGAAAGCAAATACCTCATAAAGATTTTCATTCTTACTGTATTCCTTGCCTAGGCCCTGACCACGACATTGCTAGTTGTCGGTTTTGTGCTAGATTCAACCAACGCACTATTAAGCGTCGGTTCGATTTTGCTTTACATTACTTTGGCCAAAGGTTTAACTATATCATGCCGTTGGAACAACTGATGACCGGAGTCCATAAAAAGCGTAAGGACAAAGAAAAAGACAGGCATCCGAGGTCCAAAACCGATGACGAAGCCTCTTCTAGGCTAGTCGCCGGTTTTCAGTGAGGCGCTTTCGTAGCCCTTGACACCCGCTACCTCAGAGCCACAGGCCGCCTCCGACTCCCACGTGGAGACAGCTAGGCCTCTGGAAACTCAAGGTATTGGGTCTATGGAAACAATTCCCTCAGATGAGTCTGGAGCCGCTGAGCAGGCATCGGCTTCTGAGTGTGTTTTCAGACCTACACAGCTTACTATCAAGACCTTTTCAACAGCCAAGGCAAAGTCTAAAACACCTTTAAAGACAAAGAAACAAAACAGCATTCTCCTGGACAGTCATCCATGCCAAAGAAACAGATGCTCAAAATGACCGAGGACCTAATTACTTTGATCAGGGGCTCCCATCCCCCTCCTGATAAAAGGCCTAGGCAAGACACTGACTATGACTCCTCTGACCAGGTTTCTATTTCTTCTGACTCCTCTTCAGAACAGGGATAATCACTCCCTCCCTATGAGGACTCTGATGCTGAAGAATCTATCCCTTCAGCCTCTCCTCCTGAGGACTACTCTTTTGGGAAAACCCTGCACACCATGAGGGAACATTTCCATTGGCAGAGCCAGGATTATTCAGAATCCAAGAAAAGGCTCAGAGACTTTCTTTTATCGCCTCAGCACAGGCCTCTTGCTATCCCCCCCCGTAGCAGATATTGTTGATGATGTTTTTTCTGAATCCAGTTTGACTCCTGATTCTTTACCCCCTGCACCAATTAAGCCAGATAGGTACTACAGGGTTCTAGATTCTCAAATTTCTTTATACAAACCCTGCTGCTGATCCAGAAACTATTTCTCAGGGTCCCAAAGGGGTCAAGACTTCCACTGCAAAAAAACATGTTCCCTCTGATAGGGATTCTAGAGCACTGGACAGATGGGGGGGAAAAGTTTACACCTCTGCTACTTTTGCTGTAAGGGCTTTAAACTGCCAGTTTCATGTGCTTAAATATCAACAATACCTAATGTCTTTGCTAAAAGAGAAAATGCTTACAAGCTGTCAATGTCCTGAGAACAAGGAAATGCAGGATTTATTGCATGCAGCTGAACAAGTGGGAAAGCATACTTTGCAATGTGGTTTTGATTCATTAGAGGTATCTTGTAGAGCCACAGTTACATGTTCAGTCATTCAAAGGCATGCTTGGTTAAAAGAACAGAGTTTAACTGATCATGTTAAAGCAAAATTATTGGATGCTCCGTTACAGCATGATACTTCGTTTGGTGTTAAGGCAGAAGAGGTGTTAAAGAAAATGGAGGATAAAGCAAAATCAATGCAGACAGTAAATGGCTTCTTACAGGTTCAGCCACCTAGATTTAGCAGGAACTGGCCTTCTAAAAATTGGCCCTTTCCAGTGTCAGACAGGCCACAAAGAGGCAGATACAGACACCCAAGAGGCAGATCTCAGCCCCAAGGCTCATACAGACCTAAACAATGGGGTGCTTCAGCCCCCAAAGGCGGAGAAGACAAATCGCAACCTTATAGGAAACAGTCCCAATGACTTTCCTCTACAAATGCCAAGCACTTACCTTTTGGCAGCACCGTTAGGGGGAAAACTAGCACTTTTCTCACAAAATTGGCACATGATCACCCAGGACAAATGGGTACTGAATATTGTTTCTCAGGATTACAGGTTCCACTTTCACACCCTACCAAGGTCAAAAGGTATGCCAGACCTGCCAAAAAATCAATGGGCAGAGGCACAAAAACAAATTTCTGCTCTCATGGACATGACGGCTATTCAAAAAGTACCACAGCAAGAACAGGGGCAAGGATTTTACTCAAGACTTTTCTTGGTACCCAAAAAGGACAAAGCCTGGAGACCAATACTGGACCTGTCTATTGTAAATACTTTTCTGGATGTTCCAAAATTCAAAATGTTGACACTGCAGCAACTTCTACCCATGCTGGGCAAGAAGGCTTGGCTAGTTACTTTGGTCCTCAAAGAGGCATACCTGCATGTCCCAATCAGACAATCTTGCAGAAGATACCTCAGATTCATAGCTGGCTCAATGCATTACCAATTCTCTGCACTGCCCTTTGGCTTATCTACTGCGCCCAGGGTCTTCACAAAATGCCTGGCACCAGTAATTGCATTTTGCAAACAAAAAGGAATTCAAATATATCCCTACTTGGACTACTGCCTTATTCAAGCAGAGAGCAAGGACATTCTACTAAGGCATCTGGCGTTTGTAAAAAGATTACTAATTTGCCTAGGGTACACAGTAAACGAAAAGAAATCAAAACTAGTGCCCTCTCAAGAGATAATATTCCTGGGTGCAAGCTTAAATACAACTGCCCAGATGGCTTATCACACGCCAGACAAGCAAAGGCAACTGACTCATTACTTTCAAATGATGGCAACAAAGACCCAGCTACCTGCAAGAAAAATTCTGCAGGCTTTGGGCTTCATGGCATCCTGCATCCTGCTAATTCCATATGCAAGACTGCATATGAGGAAGCTACAATGGTATCTAAAAAGTGTTTGGACCCAACATTGCCACAGCCTGGAAACAATAATAACTTATTCCGTGCCTGCAACAGGAGTTTCGATGGTGGGCACTGGCCTGTCACCACAACAAGGGACAGCCTTTCACTTTACCCACTGCCAGGCAGACACTAACAGCAGATGCATCGGATTATGCCTGGGGGGGCACACATGGCAGGAAAATGTATTCAGGGCACGTGGCCCGTGGACCAAATACATCTTCATATCAAACAAAAAGAGATGCTAGCTGTACAGAATGCCCTGACAGCCTTCAAGGATCTACTACATCCAGGCACCTATTGCTAAAGACAGACAATACTACAGTTATGCGGTACATAAACAAGCAAGGGGGCACACATTCCTACCCCCTGTACAGGCAAGCCATGACTTTGTGGAACACAGCACTGACCTGTCAAGTACATCTGCAGGCACAATTCCTGCTAGGAAAGAATAATACTCTGGCAGACTAACTAAGCAGAAACCTCATGGACCCTCACGAGTGGAAACTAGATCCACAGGTCTTCAGCATGATAACAAGGAAATGGGGATGCCCAGACATAGATCTTTTTGGCTCCCCTCACAACTGCCAACTTCAGAGATTCTGTACAAGGACTTACCACTCACAAGCATGGAAAGTGGATGCTCTATCATTCAGCTGGAAAACCCTAACAGTTTATGCCTTTCCACCACTGCCTCTCCTTCCCAAGGTACTCCTAAAAGTCAGACAAGAGAAGCCAAAAATTATTCTGATTGCCCCAGACTGGCCACGCCAGCACTGGTACCCAGTCCTAAAGAGCTTGTCTCAAGGCCCAGCCTGGACTTTACCTCAAATTCCTCATCTTCTGACTCAGCAAAACAATCAGATCCTGCACAGCCAACTCAGAACCTTAAATCTGGCTGCATGGCAAATAATATAGCCACTCAGAACACACCTCTCTCTAAAGCTGTTATGGATGTCATTTTGGAAGCCAGGAGGCCCAGCACCAGGAAATCTTATGCAGAAAAATGGAAGAGATCCTGTGCTTGGAACCAGGCACAAGAACTTGAACCACTTGTTCCAAATATTCCTCAGATTTTACAATACCTAACTGAGATGCTGGACAAAGGCCTATCCTTCTCATCAATTAAGATCCATGCCTCTGCCATTTCAGCTCATCACAATACGGAACCTCCTATTTTCTCACATCCACTGCTAAGACAGTACCTCAGAGGGGTAAAAAACATAAGACCCCCAAGGAGGGCACCGATACCTACATGGGACCTCAACTTTGTCTTGGAAAAGCTCACACTGCCTCCTTTTGAGCCAGCCAATACAGCTGATATAAAATTCTTATCATGGAAAACTGCTCTGCTCCTAGCAATAACTTCAGCAAGAAGAGTCTCAGAGTTACAGGCATTAACGGCAATGGAACCTTTTATCATTTTTCATCCGGACAGGGTTTCTCTAAGGACAAACCCAACATTTATGCCAAAGGTAGTATCCAGTGTGGCTCTTAACCAAACCATTCATTTGCCAACATTTTATCCAAATCCCCAGAATAAAGGGGAGAGACTTCTGCACTCTTTGGACATACACAGGCAGCTATGCTTCTACTTTGATAAAACAAAAGCTTTCAGAAAAACTGAGCAACTGTTTGTAGCATATGCTGCAGGATCACAAGGAAAGGCTATCTCAAAGCAGACTATTTCAAAATAGATAGGACACTGCATTTGTTTCTGCTATGCACAGCATGGCAAGTCAGTGCCTATGAATATTAGGCCACATTCTACCAGGGCAGCAGCCACTTCAGCAGCCTTTCTCAGAAGAGTACCAACCAAGGAAATCTTGGAGGCTGCAACTTGGAGTTCAGTGCACACTTTTACCAAGCATTATCACTTACCTCTTTACTCTAAATCCAGAGCAGGCTTTGCCACTGCAGTTCTGCAGGGCCTCATAGCCACTCCTAATCCTATTTAGACCCTGCCACCCTACTTCAGTTTTGGGATTCAACCCAAGTGTAATGACTGCAACAGTGAAACACGATGAACATAGTACAGTTGTGTACCTACCATAAATGTAGATGTTCGAGTGTATTCACTGTTGCAGTCCAGGTTACCCACCCTCCATCCCCCTTTCTTTGCTGGGACTTATCTATACTTCTCTATCCTATACGACCTATGTGGTGTATTTGCTTGTAGATGAAGGTATTGTTTTATTTTACTGTATGTTTTTATAAGCAATATGTATTGCCTACCTTCTTGGGGGCATCTGACATCTGGGGCAAGAAAAAAACTGAAGAAAATGGTGTTGGCTGCATCTTATATACCCCTGGCGCACTGACGTCAGGGAAGAGGTGACAGCAACCAACACCGGACCAGGACTTTGGAATTCAGGCCGACTGCGGGTATCCTGCCAGCAGGATAACCCAAGTGTAATGACTGCAACAGTGAATACACTCGAACATCTACATTTATGGTAGGTACACAACTGTACTTTCTGCATCAGTATATGAGTATTCCCAAGGGCAGAGTGTTTCTATTAGTATCTACATTTTTCCACATCTCCTGGCTTCATATTGTAACATCCTTCAGTCATTGTTTCTCTCACAAGCATTTCTTCTTGGTCACATAAAATGTATAACAGAAAGTTTTCAGAGTACCAGGCTTCTGCTTATGTATTAGATTTAACAAAAGCTTTTCAACAAACAGTTGACAGTAATCTTTTAAGATCTCAGTTTGCAAAGATTCCTAGAATATATGTCTATTTTTTCTTATAATCTGCACTTACTTTAAAATTAATGCTGCAATGTATTTTTATTGCAGGTGTTTTAAATAACATAGGAGGCCAATTAAAATGTTTTCCTTTGCCAGGGAGCCACAATACACCAACATGCAAAGAAATGTAATCTCAGTTTTGCAGTTGAGACTGGTTATTAACTGATTAGAAAATGTGTTGGTGTTTTTATTTATTGCTTTAATCATATCCATAAATATTTGAACTTTTATTTTATCAGTTTTTACATCTTCTTAAATTTATATCTGCCTCATTATTTCAGCATATTCCTCGATCAAGATAAAACTCTGACATAGAGATATGCTTTTAAATTGTCCCATTTTATTTAACATTGATCTCGCCATTATCATTACAGGATGAAAAATGATCTATTTCTGTAGTCATTGAATCTTTGAAGTCACTTCACTCTCGAGGTAAATTTCTTTGCATGAATATCTTGAACATATAATAAGAGGGTTATGATCAGAGACCTGATCATAGTCTTCTAAATTTTGCATTGTTATAAAGATGTTACTCATCCCACCTTACAAATAAAGTGGACCCTTTTTAGTCCATTCTTGTGAAAATCCCCCCATTAATGTCCATCAGTTTGTCATACTATATCAGATCAGCTCCATATACTCTGATAATCCACATCTATCTTATAAGCATTAATCACTTCCTTTCCATAACAATGCATCTGAAGTTGTCGATTTTCATTTTATCCTCACATATGCATTTGGATCAGATCCCTTGGATCTGACTTGGCCATTGCAATACCTTGTGGCAAACAAAAAGCTCTCAAGCTCCCTACCCCACCCATAATGCATATTTCCCAATCACCTCAGATCTCATTTGCCACTTCGCGAAGACATGGTCCTTCCAGATAGCTCTTGGGCTCAGACAAAAAACATAAGAAGAAAGACTCTTCCAAATCTGGGCAGTCTAGCCCAGCTTTCTCCCTGTCCTCCAGAAGCTCGGACAATGGAAGGAAAAGACCTTCTTCCACTCCAAAGATATCAACGGAGCCATCTCTTAGAGTGGCTAGACTGTCAGATCCTAAGACACTTTTGGAGCTGATAATTTCTAGGACTCCCCCATCAGATGCAACTGGTTCCAATCCAAGTCTCTCAGCAACCAAAGATAGATCAGATCCGTTGTTGCTGGATCCTATGGGAAACCCTTTCAAACCCATAAAGGTCTTACTTAGGACTCAGTACTCTACTTCTATCAATATGGTGCCATCCAGAGTTCCTTCTCCTTTCCCAGAGAGACTGAAGTCACCGTCAGCTTTGTCAACTCGCTCAACCAGGAGTCTTACAGAAGATGACATGGAGAAGATGGTCAAGAAGATCCTCTGGGCACAAAGTATTGTAAGGGCACCTTTGGCTCCTATCTTTAAGGGTCAGGAGTTCTGAATCTTATCATCCCCAATTCATATTTCTCTTCTGACTTCCCTTGAAGTTTTGGAGTCTTCAAATCCTATTTGTCTGGTATTGTCTGTTTTGGAGTCAAGTACCTTTATTTCCTCAGCTCAGACCTCTGCTCTCAGTTCCTTCACACAGTCAGAGCTAGGGAGCTGTCAGGGTCATTGTAGCCCTATCGAGTCCAAGATAGTGGGCTTGACTCCATAGTTTTTGGAGCAGTCCCCCTGTCTTGGAGCATCGGCTCAGATGTGCCTGGCCCCGGCTTTGGTCTCAAGAATGCTGTCATCTGATTTTGAGGGGGGCCAAGATTGATGGGCACAACCTATCGAATCGGGGTCCCTCCCTTCACAGGGGCAGTCAGCTTGCAAGGTTCTGGAGAGGACCATGTCTGCCTCAGCAGTACAGACAGTATCTACCCCATTGGATCTGCAGCCTTCTGCGTTGCAGACCTTGCATCCAGTGTCTTTATCAGACCTCCCACAGGGACAACGGGACCAGAGGCCCCCGGCTTCCAACAAGGGTTCCCCAACCTCTTCTGATGCATCCCAGGGACAACCCATGGAGGAGGTTCCTCAGAAGAGAAAGTGTAAGAAGAAACACCTAGACTCCACTGAGGAGTCCATCACTGAAGACACTGACCTCAATAAAGGTGAGGGATCCCTACAATCACCTCCAGAGATCTTGAAACAGAGAGGTGGCTGGAAGCCCAGCAATCCATCATCAGAGGAGTCAGTGTACCTGGCAGATTTTGGATCCCATCCATTTACCTCCTGGGTGACCCCACCTGCCGATGAGCACATTGAGTTGATCTCTGGGTGGGCGTGGAAGGCTCCAAATTACACTGAACCTACTCCTCAGAGGCCAAATAAATAATAATGGCACCAGAGGATAGAAAATTTTGGTCAATAGGTGTTCCAGTGGATACCATGGTCGTGGCAGCAGCCATAAAAAAATAACTTGCAGAAGAAATTTCTACTATTCATCCTCCTAATAGGGATTCTAGGATGATGGATAGAAGTGGGAAGCATGTCTTTTCATCAGCGACCTTTGCCTTGAGGTCCCTTTATTATCTTTCCCATTTTACCAGATTACAGAGGGATCTGATGTATGAAGAGGTACAGGATTCAGTCACCTCTCAGCTGGCCACCCTACAGTCTATTGCAAACTTCTTTATTAGGCTCATCTCACATGTAGCCAGGGTGAGTACAGCTGGGGGTTCGGGCATCTCTATGGGAAGGCATGCCTGGATGCATTTGTGTGACTCTGTGGAGCCCTTTAAGTCTTCATTTGTCAATTCTCTATTTGATGGCACTTCGCTATATGGCCCAAAAGTCAGAGATATGCTGTCCAGTGCGAGAAGGATGGGAAGACCCTTTCTGTTGTCGGCGGTCATTTTTCACTCCTCAGAGACCATATTCAAAAAAGAAGTCAGTGAATCAATGGAAAGATGTGGTTCAAAAAAATCACAAGGGTCTTTTCCTCATGCACATGGAGAAAGTTCCCCCAGGGGCAGAGGGGCAAACAATGATGGAAGATGCCGCCCTCATGGCAGAGGAGCTCTGCATCATCAAGGGTCCAGAGATACATTCATTGGGAAACCCTTTTAGTGCTCCTGAAAGGAGGCCTGATTGCTATTGAAGACAGTCAAGGGTCGACTATCCCTGCACCTGAGAGCCTGTCTAAAAATTAAAAATGACACATGGGTGCAAAGGATCATATCCACAGGATACTTTATACCCTTTTCCTTTCCACCACCCCAAAACGAAAAACTCCCCGATGTTCCACCCAGTCAGAGGGAGCAAGCAGCCATCCAGATACAAAGGCTGCTAGACAAAAGAGTTATCCAGAGAGTCCCCCCAGACCAGAAGGGGTCTGGTACTTACTCTGGGTTCTTTTTGGTACCAAAAAAGACCGGAGACTGGAGACCTATTTTGGATCTCAGCAGATTGAATGAATCATTTCAGCGAAGCAAATTCCGGATGGTCACGGTTCAGTCCATTCTTCCATTCTTTGAAAAAAGATGATTGTATGTGCTCAACAGACCTTCAGGATGCATACTAACACATAAAGATGGACAGGCAATCCAGAAGTCATTTACACTTCCGGCTGGGAGCAGGTCACTATCAATTCAGTGTACTGCCATTTGGCCTCACAACAGCTCCCAGAGTGTTCACCAAATGTATGGCAGTAGTGACAGCTTACATGAAGCAGCAAGGGTTCTGGGTGTTTCCATACTTAGATTACTGGCTCATCATGCCCCACCAGGCATCTACTCCTAGAAGCAAGAGACACGGTCATCCAAACGTGTTCTTTGTTAGGGATTACAATAAACTATGAAAAATCACATCTAGACCCCTCTCAAGAACTGGATTTCATAGGAGCAAACATAAATACAATCAAGATGTTAGCATGTCTCCCATGATAAAGAGTGATAACCATAAGAGATTAGGTCAGAAAGTTAATACACAATACAAGGGTATCTGCTCATTAACATTTTTTCCTTTGCAAATATGTTTCTTTCCACTAATTTCTACTGTGTGAGGTGTTTGAAATGGGTTCCTATTATGTAATCGAAGACACAATCCTTTGAATGTGTCTTGATCGAACTTGAAAGCACGAAACAGCAAAATAGTGAAACGGCATATAAACGATTTCTTTCCCTTCATTACTTTGCTGTTTTCCTCACTGTAGTGCGATCTCGGAGTTGGTATATTTAAGTGTGTTTGTGTGGGGGGGGGGCAAAGAACTCCACTTTATATAATGTTTTGAAGTTTTTATTTTTATTTTTATTTTTTTGTGTAACAAACAGTGCTTCAAGCCTTAGGTTCTGTGGCAGCAGCAATAATACTAGTTCCACTAGCAAGATTCCACATGAGGATTTTACAGTGACTGCTTGCAGTACAGTAGTCAATCCTTCACCAACCCATGTCAGCCACCATAAGAAACACGAGCACATGAAAGAAGGATCTTTCATGCTGGATTCAATCAGATCAACTGATACAGGGTCGCCCTTTTGTTCCCCTCAAAGGCCACAGTGACTATAGATGCTTCCCAGATTGGGTGGGGGGCATTATCTAGGAAAAACAGTCCAAGGCACCTGGTCAACAGAAGAGGTCAACTCGCACATAAATGTCCCAGAAATGAGAGTGGTGCTACTTGCATTGCAAGCCTTTCAGAATGCTCTTCCTCTAGGGTCAATTGTGGTTCAATCGGACAACATGTCAGTAGTCTGGTACATCAACAAACAAGGGGGGAACCAGATCATACGCCTTATGCTGAAAGGTGCTAAGAGTGTGGCAGTGGGTGATCTTATCCAGCCACTTTATGGTAGCAGAGCACATTCTGGGAAAGTCAAACTTGATAGCAGACAAATTGAACACATCCATTTTTATGCCTCACGAGTGGTACCTCAATCAGAAAGTGATGGAAGACATGTTCCACAAGTGGGGACAGACTATGCTGTGACCTTTTTGCATCCCCTCTGAACAACAAATGCAGCAGCTACTTTTTAACAATAGATGTGAGGGATCTATATACTTGCATCCCAAAAGATATAGCACTTGAGTGGGTGGCTCTTATGCTGCAGAAACACAATGTATCTAGTAGGGAAATCCATCTTGTCACTGAGTTAAGTGAACTAGTGCTTTCCAACAATTATTTTATGTTTCAGAATGAGTTTTTCTTGCAGAAGGTGGGGGTAGCCATGGGGTCACCTTGCGGAGGAAGTATAGCCAATTTGGTAATGGCTTACTCGGAATCTGAGTATATCTTTAAAAACAATGAGTTCCTTGATAGATTCATTTTTTATACCAGATTCCTGGACGACATTTTTATTCTCCTTAATGGAAATGAAGATGTCAGTGACTTGGTTCTGCAATACATCAATAGCACTACTAATTTCTTAGCTTTCACGTGTACCTTTGACACAGAAAATATAGCATATCTTCATGTGTCTTTAAGTAAAAATCATTCTTTGAATTGTTTTGTAGCTAAGATTTTTCGGAAGAAGACCTACTCCAACACCTTCCTTCATTTTTCAAGCAGCCATCCATTTCATCAGAAAAAATCTGTTGTTAAAGGCCAATTGGTTAGGGCAGCTAGGATGGTTAGTCTGGATCATGATTTTCAGGAAGAATGCCTTACTCTCAAGAGTATGTTTTTACACCGAGGCTGCCCAGAACCTCTCTTAGACACATTAATTAGCGAAGTAACAGAGAAGAGAAGAGAAGAAGTAACACCTATTGTCCACTACTACCGGTCAAAGTTACTTTGCCTCTTCTACATTTGTCTATTATGACAGAGGATGACTGTGTCAGTGTAGCAAAAGATGCTAGCCAAGTAGTGTTACCCACTAACTGCACTAATACAGCAAGTTTCATAACCTCCTGTAGTCAGGATAGCTATTTCTGTGTAAACATCTTGGAGAAGAACTGGGGTTTATTTAAGATGTATCTGTCTATCTTAGGTAAGTTAGGTGAACGCCCTAAGGTGGTCTTTAGGAGAGGTAAGGACCTCAAAGTCTTATTGGAACATAAAAATTATCTTACAATACGTAACCCAGGGATGTCTAAGTGTCAAAATTGTAACTATTGTAGATACGTGCAAGAGACTAATTGTTTTCACATAAATGGTAGGCTTTACAAACTGAACCATAGATTCAATTGTAATTCCTCCTTTATTATATATTTAGCTAAATGTACACTCTGCCCGGCCTTCTATATAGGAAAAACAGAAAGAAGACTTTTAGGGACAGAGTGTACGAGCATTTATACGCAATCAGGAAATGTAAACTTGAAAATGCGTTAGCTAAACACATTTCTGGCTATCAAAACCGTAATTTCAATTTTTTGACTATAGATCAAGTCAATACTGATTGCAGAGGAGGACCGAGACCACTTAAACTAGATGAATTAGAACTAGTGTGGCAATAAGGCTTAATGCCTACTGCCACCCTGGCCTCAATGACACTTGTTCTATTTCTAGTGTGCTTAAATTGAATAGCCTTAAGAGGTGAATTTCTTTCTTTTCTTCTCTTTTTTTATATGGTCCATTTTTTGACTTACTATGGTGAGTCAAGTAACTTTGTAATGGTTTGGACTATTTTGTATTTATTTCAAACCCATGTTTCATAACATGTGTCCAAAATTTCAACATGATTGGGGTAATTTAATTTTCACTATACTGTAATTCCTTGAATGTTTGTTACGTGTTTCCCTGTCTCGAGAATTTTCAGTTTTGTTTCTTTAAAAAATGTTAGTATTAGTAATGGATTGGCTTTCTTAGCCACGTGTTCAGGAGGTTTTAATTGTTTGTTTATATAAAGACCAGCTGGTTAATTGATTTTAACAATTTCTGAAGAAGTCAGCGTAATGTGCTGACGAAAAACGCTTAAGTGGATTTATGTGAATTAAATGTATCTTTTTGGACTGAGATTTTGCCATTGCTCATTTTCAATTTTTTTTCTGCAGCAGCTACTTTGCCCTGATCCCCCCAAGAGGGGAATCCCCAAGGGATCCTCTCACTCAGGATTGGCCTCTCAGTCCATTGTATACTTTTCCCCCAACTCCATTAATCCCCAGATTTCTTCAGAAAGCGAATAGGTTGAAGAGAGAAGTAATCCTCATTGCTCCATATTGGCCTCAACAAATCTGGTTTCCCTTTCTTTGGCCTCACCTATGGAAGAAACCATGGATTCTGTATCCAAATCCAGACCTTCTGTCACATCCGACAGGAATGTTTCATCCGAGCATTCACATTCTCAAGCTGATAGCTTGGTATCTCCAGTTCCGCTAATAGCCAGACAACCTATGCTGTCTTCACCAGTGCGTCACATTCTACTATCCTCTCATAAGCCATCTACATGGAAGCTGTACAACAGTAAATGTAGAAGATTCATACATTGGACACAACAAAATGATGTAGTCCCCTTTTCTGTTCCTAGCCACACTATTCTGGAGTTTTTTGCATACTTGTTCACTGAGGGAGCTGCTTATTCTACAATTAAAGTTCAGCTAGCTGCAATTTCTAATTTTCACATTGGATTTGATGACTCCTCACTCGCGTCACATAAGCTCTGCAAAGCCTTCTTAAGGGGAACTCTCTTACTGAACCCCCCTTAATAAAGATCCTTCACCATGTTGGGATCCAAATTTGGTATTACAAAAAATTATACAGCCTCTCTTCGAATCAGTGGCTACCTGTCAACTCAAATTTATCTCTTGGAAAACCATTTTCTTTATAGCCAACATGTCTGCAAGAAGAATATCAGAGATTCAAGTTTTATCATTCTAGCTGCCATACTTGGTTTTTCATAAGGACAGAGTTACCTTGCGTACTAACCCATCTTTTCTGCCTAAGATAGTTTCAGAGGACACCATCAACCAGACATTAATCTACTGGTTTTCTTCCCAAACTTCACCAATAAAGGTGAATATTTGTTACATTTGTTAGATGTTCACAGACAGTTATGTTTTTACCTTCATACAACAAAGGACATAAGAAAAGAAAGTCAACTATTTGTCTCCTTTTCAGAGACTAGATTGGGCCTTCTGGTGACCAAGGTTACTTTAGCTAAATGGATTACAGATTTGCATGTCCTGTATTTGCAAGAGACAAGGTTTAGAGCTGCCTAAAACAGTTCAGGCTCATTCCACTAAAGCCATGGTGACAGTCTTTCAGTATGAAGTGTCTATGGGTGATATTTGTGCAGCAGACACCTGGGCTACTGCTCATACCTTTGTTACTCATTACAAATTGGATTTGGTCTGTAGGGGTAGGGCCTCCTTTGGTTCAATGGTTCTGAAGAATATCCTTCCATAATTCTACCTAGGAAAAAGGTAGCTGGGGACTCTGTCCCTTATGTGAGGATAAAATGAAAGTTAACAACATCAGATAAAATAGCTATGTACTCACCATAACGTTCCATCTGTGTTGTCCATTTTTAATTTTTTCCTCAACAACTTGCCCTCCATATTTCCTCTTTTAGATGAGCGAATTGTCCTAAATTTGACAATTGGAATAGTCTTTAACACCAGAAACGCTCTTTCCCTTGTTCAGTGTGTTTCTGTAATGTATTAGTTTTCTGATTTTTGTCAGCAAACAAGATCTGATGTGATTGGGAGAGATGTATTGTCTGTAGGGTAGGGAGCTTGAGAGTTTTTTGGTTGCCAAGAGCTACTGCAACAGCTGAGTCGGATCCGAGAGATCGGATCCAAACCCATATGTAAGGAAAAAATGAAAATGGACAACAGAGATAGACTGTTATGGTGAGTAGATAACTATTTTTTAGCTCATTTAAATTTGTTCTGCCAGAGTTTAAACATTAAACCAAGGGCACAGCCATAAGCTGTACTTTTGTAACACTTATCACCATATGGAAAGGTGTCACAGCATAACCCAAGCCACGTGTGCAAACAACAACCATGTACCAATGGTGCCTTAAAAATTTCCCCAAGTCATATATTTACCTCAGTTTCATTTTCTAATCTCAAAGAACTGGGTATTTTGGTCTATATAATGAAATAAAGTGAATACTGAAAACCTTTGCATTGACTATTAATCCCTATTGATTTCAGTTCTTCTCTAATTTCTGTGTTTCGTTAACTACATCATTTGACATAATATGACCACATTTGTTATGCATACATCATTAAACAATTTTAAATATATTTTTTAAATATATGAACCAATATTAGCAGACTTAACATTAACCAGACTTTACTCTAAAGCTGATTGCATACATTTGGATATGTTTTGACTTTTGTATTTTGTTTGTTTTGTTTTTGTAAAGCATTCATTAGAGATGCATCTAGTCCACTGCTCACAAGAAATCTGCTTTTTTCTAGCAGGTAAATAACCTAAGAGAGTGATTTGAAATTTCTCTGTTTAATTATATTATGTGATTGCTGAGCTCATGGATGGGTCATTGAGGGAAAGAAGTACAGCTGTTTTGTAATATTCCTCATGCTGTTCACGTGAGTCTTCTATTTCCATCTTCAGTTATATCAAATAATATGTCCACAGTAAAAATAAATAAATAAATAAGAATTAACATATTCTAACAAACTGAACAGTTTATTTGATAAACATATTATTAATAAACTGATGCATAAGACTTGTCTATGAGAGTACTTCACATCTAAATTAAGCTGATTGACTGTTTTTTGAGATCTGATGAAGCATGTTTTTACATGAGAAAGCTCTTATCCATTGAATATACAATAAATTTGATTGAGTTTTAGAGCCTGGTGGTCCTGCCTTGTGTCTCCACTTTATAAACATATTATTAATAAACTGATGCATAAGACTTGTCTGTGAGAGTACTGCACATATAAAAAACTGAAAGTAAGATAATTTTTAATAAATAGTACTGTAGTATTTGAATAAAAAAATAAAATATTTAAGATAAGATATAGACTGGCTTTTGTTTTGTTTTGTTATCAAACATATCTAAGCCTCTTTAAATCAGCTTATTTTTATTACCAAAATATAATGCAAATACTCTGTACCTTCCACTACACAAATTACTTAAATATTTTCTTAACAAGAAGCACCTTTTTTAAATTATCACTTACAACATAGGCAATCATACATTTATATAAACAAAAACAAAATTTATTGACATAGTCCCAGTTGCAAGTATTCTACATCACATACTGTATTGACAAAATTTTAGTTTTAAACATTATACATCAATTATAATCTACCCAATCAAACATTACATAGCTCATTCAAATCCTATCTTCTTTTAAACCTCATTCCTCCCTTGTATGTATTGTTCCCATTTTTTCCTATGTAATATGCTCCTACAATTTTCTAAAGATCCCAGTTCCAGTTATTTTATCTCTGTTACTATAGTCACTACTCCATCTAAAGTTAGTTTAGACTCAGATTTCCATATTCTAGTAATTGCTTTTTTTGGCAACCACCGTAATTAGACTCAGCAAGGCCTTAGTATTTCTAGGCAATTCTGATTCTTTATCATAGCTCAGAAAAAGTGTTACCCTAGTTACACCAATTTGCTCATCCAGTATGTCTGATAGAGTAGTTTGCAGGGAATCTTTAAAGTCTGCCAACTCATTATATTCCCAGATAATGTGTTCCCAATTACATCTTTCTTCTGCATCACACCTCCCAACATTTGCTGTCTGCCTGAGGAAAATTATCTGAAGTCTACTTGAGGTATAAAAATATCTATGTAAACATTTCCAAGCAAAAATCCTAAATCTTCTAGATTTTGTTGCATATTTGGGAGATAAACATATATCCCCCATTCTTTATTTGTGACTTGCTTGTCCAGTTTTTCTTCCCAATCCTTTCTAACCTCCTCTGTCTGATTTTTGTAGTTATCATGCAATATTTTGTATGCTCTTCTAATTATTCCTGTTGTAATAGCAGCTTCTGTTCTAGATTCTACTGTAAACTCTACCAGTGCTGGTCTTTCATTTAGGACCCCCTCACTTGAAAGAAATATTAAGATGTAGATTCAAAAGTTCTACTCAAACTAGAGACAGATTTAATAACACTTGTTGAGTGTTTATTACTAATTAACATTACATGTGTACTGGCTTTGAAATTTTTTAGAAGCTATCACCATTTAACAGTTATGATTTTCAGACTGTCTCTTCAGTGAAGTGTATGGCCAATGCATATTTTCAGATTTGATATACTTTTACTGTTTGAGTAAATGAGAGAGTTTCTTCCAAGATACTAAAGATTCTTATACAATTAAGTAGAAACATATGCTGATCCTAGCAAGAAACAATGTGAACTTTAATGTTATTTTGTTTAAGGATATTAACTAAAGGTCAGCATGGTCTCCTTCTTTTTATAGTTTTAGAAACGTAGTTACAATCAAACCTTTTGAGTTGTTTCCTATTCTTAAAGGATGATTAGATGATGAAGTTCTTAAGATATGTTCCTTATCCAGATAAGAAAAAAAGCTTAGCTAAAACTGATCTTAGAGATGAACTTGCTTTAGAACAATGTTTTCCCAGAGATCTGTGTGCTCTTTCTGTACCTTTACCAAAAGGTTATCCTTCTTGCAAATCTAATGTCAGTGGGAGACATTTGTTTAGAAAGATTGTCATATTTTATCTCCATGCCTTCAGCTACATCTAAGATTCTTAGGTTTTTTCTGTTTGATCTATTTTTCAGGTCTTCTGTTTTAACAGCCACATGTTATGTTTGAGAAAAAGTATGTGTTTTTCATCCTTGACTCTCCTGTCTATATAATTCAGAGCAGTTTACTTGTCTTTTATTTGACTGTCATGTTAGTGGACAATATATGTTATTAATTCAGTTTGCTTGGTTTCCTTAAAAAAGCCCATTTTGATTGAAACTGATCTAGTTTTGAGAGTTTGATCCTGAATTGATAAGCCTATCTGTTGCATGTCTTCTGTGAAAGAATTATCCAGCTGAAGAGATTTAGGCAAACCATGGAAAGTTAAATGTAATGAACGTCTCAATGTTCTTACAGTATTCAATCTTTATAGCAAGTAAGGCTTGCATTAAATGTTTGTATAGAATTTAAACAGAAATTGATAGACTTTCCTATCAGATATATCAATTGTCTGGTGAGCATCAAGCAGAAGCAGCAAATTGGCAGTCAATTTGAATGGAACTCATTAAGTCTGAATTGTTCTGAAGAGTGTGGAGCTGGTAGTGGAATAGTGTAGTTTGTTTATGAGCTTCTATAATTTTTTGGGTGTTGCTTTAGAGGGGGTAGCCTCAAGAAAGTACAGATTTTGTGGCTTTTAATTAAGGTTTGGCAATGGATATTTGGGGAAGCAGTTGTTTTTTTATTAAATAACTGAAGTATGTTATGCCAAAGTTCTTAAAACTGCAGGCAGGATTTATCCATGGGTCATTGGCTTTTGTAAATTTAGCTTGATTACATGTAAAAAAGAAGGGTTGTAGTCAATAATTTAGTTACATAATATCCTTGCATTAATGTGTTCAGAACTGATTGAGGAATTATTTGGTTGGGTTAAACCATCTAGTAGTAAAGATAAGTTAATTTGATTGATTTTTGACCCAGCCACTGTTAAAGTCATCTGTGCAGATGTCCTTAGAGTTTGCATTGTTGAGAGGCCAACATAATATATTGTCAAATATGTTAGGTAGCCTGTTGGGAATTTATGCAATCCAGTAGCTTGAAATACTTTTGTGGCAGAAAAGACATGTTTAGGATAAGGTTTTGTTTTTTCTATCCAGAGAAAATTTCTTGTAGAGTGCACATTTTAGATTTCTTTTGTTAAAATGGCAACGCCTCCTACTCTATTGTGAGATCTGTCTTGACAGATGACATTGGACCTGATAATTTAATTTTGTTCAGTCTTATGAGGTGCTTTGGCTAACTTTGACTTGAGTAAGTATGTCCAGTGAATAGTGGTTAATAAACACTCAAAGCTGGTCTGTTTTGTTGCATATGCTTTTAAGGTTTATATGAATTATTTTTAATCCATTAGCATTGGCCTACAAGTGTAGAGATGTTGATATCACTGTATTGCTATTTTGTGCATTTGTCTGACTGTATGTTCTGTATTTTATGTGTGACCTGGAGTAGACTGGACATCACCACTACCTTAAGATAAGAGGTATAGTTATTATCTTTAACTTACAATTCCAGAATTTCCAGATTAAACATATTCTGTTTTATAAGTTTTATAAGTTTGTTGGAAATGTAGTAATGGCAATTGCTTTAGGTATATTTTTCATTTTATTTAGTAGTTTATTAGATATTGTTCTTTTTGTAGGATGTGTGGCTCTATTGATATAATAGGGTTGTGCTTCATTCCTCTTTTAGCAGAGATCTAGCTTAGTATATTTTTTATTTTTTTAGACTAGCTGTTTAGTTGATCGATATTACTAATAAAATGGCCAAGAATCTTTGTAGTCATTTTCTTTTATTTTTGTTTCTATAGTGCTGATGTATTAACATATATTGTATTAAACAAGTTGAGTAGTACAAGTTCAAAAAACTAGTAAACTATGGCAATAAACAGTGAAAAATGCCAGAAAGAAAATTTACATAAAACAATAAGTCATTTGTTTAAACAAATGTAAAGCACTAGTTTTGAGAAGCTTTTCCTTCTTCAGACTCCAGGAGATGCTAACTAGTGTGTGTCATAGCAAGAGAAAAGCTAATACAGTAGTGTCTAGAGAAAGCTATGAGATGTTCTTGGTTGGAAAGTGTTAATGGTGGTTTGGATTGGATGTGTGATAGATAATGGTGGGGTACTTTGCTAGGTAGGAGGGTAATTTTAACTATAAAGGAAGTAATGCATGGGGTAGGTGGGAAATAGAATAGGAAGGACAGTGTAGCAGGGCAGTTCCATCTAACAGCTCAGTAAAACAATAAACAATTACTGAGGAACATGGGTCATTTCTGAGTAAAAGAGTATAAAACAAGATGAGTACATGTGCTACTTGAATAAAAACTCATTATTTTGCAGAAATTACTTGGCAGAACCTGACAGCCCTAGAATAATTTCTTATGGATAGAGTTGATGTCTTTGTTACAGAAAAAAATAATGTGTGTTATCAGAGGAGCTACAGTGGGTCAACGTATGTATGTTGTCTGCCATAAAAGCTGGAGTTGTAAAAAGGGGAAAGAACAGAACGTTCTAAACTGAATACATTTTTTCACAGTTAATAGCCAAGAGTGTATCAAGTCTATACCTGCAGTAAAGTGCACAGAATGGAATACAACTTTTTGAGTCGCTAAAAGATATCTAGTCCGAAAAGTATTGCGTGGCTTTTCAGCTCAAGTAATACATTTCCAATCAGTATTAAGATTTTGTAGTCCTTTAATACAGGAAGAAAAATCCCTGAACTTCATACGGTCTATATTAAATCAGCGAATGCTGATTTATCGACCCCATGTAAGCGAAAGCTTACAATTCCGAACACTTGGAACAGAGATTTTTCCCAGGGGAAAAAAATCGCTGTTCCGCCAAAAAAAAAAAAAAAACTTCAAAACATTACATAAAGTGGGGGTCTTCGCCCCCACACCCCCCCTATTTAAATATACCAACTCCAAGATCACACTACAGTGAGGGAAACGGCAAAGTAACGGAGACGGCCAAGCGATTTATTTCCCAGGGAAAGAAATCGCTCATATGCCATTTCGCTATTTTGCTGTTTCAGGCTTTCAAGTTCGATCAAGACACATTTGAAGGATTGCGTCTTTGGTTATATAATAGGAACCCACTTCATACACCTCACACAGTAGAAATTAGTGGGAAGAAACATATTTGCACAGGAAAAAAATGTAAAAGGCTTCAAAGGGAAATGTATATTCATTAATACAGTATATTTGTGAAAAACATTACATAGATGAAGGAATTTTGGGCTGCCTAGAAAATGATGTGACAGAGGATGTGCAAAAATGTAAAGAATAAAACCCAGAGTTTTTTGAAAGGTAAAAATAGAAACATGGATATAGGAGAAAGCCAAATTAATCCTTACAAAAAATGCAGCTCCAAAGATATTTGAAGAGAAATACAGGCAAAGTCACCTGGATATAGAACATTTCACAATACAAAAATTAGAAAACAAATGTGGAATGTAGAAAATTAGATTATTACAGCAGATGTTAAAAATAGAAATTGAAGTTAGATTATCTGCAAAGTGAAGCTTTTCACGTGGAGAATCCAACATAAACAGTGTCTCACCATCATGGAATTATGTGTCACCAGATGAAGGAGCAGCAGATAGAGCAGGGGGCATCTGAAAAAGATCTGCAATATGGTAATGTTCTGGAGCCTTCTGTAGGAGACCAGCATAAAAATCCAATTGAAGTTACACAGCAAGGGAGGGAGCAGGAAACAGTGGCAGCTCTGCCACAAGTAATGTTGCAGTGAGATGGTCGAAAGGGTTTCCATATGAAGGAGCAGCAGCTGAAGCAGGGTGCATCTGGATATGTCATAAGAAGATTTTCTAGAACTTTCTGCAGATTACTTGCAGGAGCAAATAAGATGCTCTCAATCTAGAAGAATATTATTTAAGGAAAGACCTGCTTGATTTAATGGAGATGTTACGATAGATGAAAGAAATAGATTATAGAAAGTAAGACCTAAAATGTGAGAAGATTGGTAAAAAGAGATGAACATTTTAATTGAAACTGTTAAGAGAAATTCATGTGATATAACAGAAATAAACAGAATGTATTACTCTGCAGCTGAACTTATAATGTATAAAATGTTACCACAGAAATGTACAGTAACAAAGTAATGGAAGGAAACTAGTAAAATGCCACCACGGAGGCATCAAATTTATTTATTTATTTGTCATTTGTTAACCGGGATAGTCCATCTGAGCAGAAGCCCTTTTTCAGTGGAGGCCCAGGGAGAAAAGCTCCATGGTACAAATAAGCAAGAAAATTTACAAAAGTCAAGATGAATACAGTGAAAAATGTACAATAAAACAGTTAAGCAAATGTAGGTAAAGCTCCACAGTGCAATATAGTAAGAAGCATTATAACATTGAAGAAAAAACATAGCAAAGAAATGTACAATAAAACATTTGAATGAATTTACATAACTCAGTGGGTTATCTTCAGAGGGTAATTGTACAATACAGACCAGTTACATGAGTTACAGTAGTACGGAAGGGAGGAATAGAGAGGATAGTGAGAGAGAAAGGGCTGGGTTCATGTGGGATAATTACAGAGGCAAATCCATGTGCTATTAAGTACCTTTTGAGACTTTTCTTGAATTCATGGATGTAGGAAGTGGTTCTAAGGTTTGTGGGGAGCATGTTCCATGCAAGAGCAGGGAAGTAGTTGTAGAGATTCTGTCCAATAGATTTTTTAGGTTTGTGAATTTGTAAGAGACATTGGTCAGAGCTTCTGAGGGATTGAGGGGGCTTATAGAGAGAGACAAGTGAGGAAATGCGAGGGCAAAAGGAGGGCTTATTCAAAATAGTGTGGATAATGAGAAGTTGGGTAAATAAGAGTTGATTATGAAACTCTAACCAGCTGAGTGTCTGGAGAGTGTGACAGTGGTGTGATCTTGAGGGCAGATTGACTGCAAATCTAGCAACTTAGTTGTAGGTGGTTTCAAGTTTGGAAAGTAGTGAAGACAATAAGTTTGTTAAAATCTGAGAGCTGTAAAAGAGGTTGGGGAGAAGGTAAGCTTGGGCTACTGAGGTCCTGGAGTTGGGTATGAGGAACCTTTTATTTCTATAGAGCAAACCAAGCTTTTGGTGGGTTTTCTTGATGCAGTTAAGTACATGAAGGTGAAATTTTAGTTGATCATCCACTATTACTCCAAATGGTTTAGTGTGTGTGCTTCAGCTATGATCGTAGTGTTGCTGAGAGGAGAGATGGTGAATGAGGATTTAAGATAGTAAAGGGATTTTGGGAGGAAGAGAAGAAGTTTTGTCTTTTTAGGGTTTAGTGTGAGTTGGCTGTTAGTGAGCCATGTTTCAGTGAGGTTAAAAGATGTTTGTGTCAGGG
This sequence comes from Protopterus annectens, assembly GCF_019279795.1. Lineage (NCBI taxonomy): Eukaryota > Metazoa > Chordata > Ceratodontiformes > Protopteridae > Protopterus > Protopterus annectens. The sequence continues at coordinate 700,011,274 of NC_056745.1, forward strand.
TTAGTAGGTCAGTGGGACTGTCAGAGACAGAAATAATGGTGGAGTCATCTGCGTACTGTATGAGGGAAGACTGAGGACAGGATGTGTGAAGTTGGTTAGTAAAAATGTTAAAAAGGAGGAGGCCTAAAATAGAGCCTTGAGGGACACCCAGTTTGATGGGGAGAAAAGTTGAAAGAGCAGAGAGCCATTTTACAAATTGCAATTTGTCTGTGAGGTAGCTATTGAACCAGGAGATAGTTGCTGTTGAGAGGTTGAGTTGAGAGAGTTTGGAGAGGAGGATGGGGTGAGAGTCAGTGTCAAAGGCTTTGGAGAGATCTAAAAAGTTGCAGGACACTAGTTTATCATTGTCTGTAGATAGGGATATGGAGTTAGAAAAGGAAATAAGTGCAGTTGTGGTGCTGGGGGGGGGGGGGTGGAAGCCATGTTGAGTAGGGGTAATTTAAGTTTTCACAAATGCGATAAGCTGAGATTTGTTTATAAACACAGTGCTCAAGAATTGTGGTGAGGGGAGAGAGTATGGCAATCGGTCGATAACTAGAGAGCTCAACAGAATTTCCATCTTTGTGGATTGGTATAGTGTGGAACTTTTTCCAGCGGGCAGGAACAGTGGATTCACTAATTGAGTGGTTTATGAGGATGGAGACGGGATATGCTATGGAGTCAGCAGCAGTTTTTAGGAAGAGATGCAGCTGAAGGGAAACCTGGTTTAAGTTTGATAAGAAGTTTTTTGTTGTAGCTGGTTGGAATGGGTTTTAGTGAGAAAGAACTGTTTCACAGTTGGGAGGTGGTAGAGGGTGTGAGGCTGGTTGGGTGGACAGTTTGCATAAGTTTGCTGATGGTATCTATAAAGTATGAATTGAAAATTGAAGCAGTTTCAAGGGGTGTGTTAATGGGCCAGGAGTTGGGAGTTGAAGGATTTCCTGGGTGGAGAATTTTGTTGACAGCATTCCAAAATATTTTAGAGTTCTTGGATTCAGTATCTTGGGGTGAAAGGTAGTAGTTCTTTTTGTCAGAGTTTATGTATTTTTTGGTTAAATTTTGGAGTTCCCTATATTGTTGGTAGTGTGTGGGAGATTTGGTCTTAGTCCAGAGTTTCCAGGTGCAATCTCTGTTATGGATAAGAGAATAAGTAGAGTTGGAGAGCCAAGGGGAATACCGTGATTTGACTCTGACAGTTCTGGGAGGGCAAGGGAGTTCAAAATGTTTAGGAAGTTGGAGTTGAATTGAAGGACAGCTTTATCTAGAGATAGGGAAGAGAGGAAAGGCCAGTCAATAGTAGAGAGAGAATTATTGAATGTATCCAGGTTGAAGTTAGTTAGCATTTGAAGGACAACTTTATCTAGAGGTAGGGAAGAGAGGAAAGGCCAGTCAATAGTAGAGAGAGAATTATTGAATGTGTCTGGGTTGAAGTTAGTTAGCATTCGGCACTCTTTAAATTTATGAGGTATAGAAAAGTGGGGGGAGAATCCTTGAACACATATAGGGGAGTGGTCACTGATTGAGTCTGATAGGGATTCAGGATAGTAATAGAGGTCAAGCTTAGAGACAAGTATCCAATCCAAGATAGAGCAGGTATTTGTGGATTTATGAAGAAAAGAGGGTGACAAGATAAGTTAGGTGTATCCAAATAGGTTTATGCTGGTGGTAGAGAGTTAGAGATGAGGGTGAGCCAATTCATGTTAACATCACCTAGTATTATTGTTTCATTATGTACATTGTCAGACATTCACTGTAGGATTTGTTCTAAAAGGGGTATGTTCTCTCCAGGGGTATATAGATGGTGACTATGGTTAGAATTTTATGATTGTTGAGTTTGCAATTGGCAATAATGAGTTCAGCTGGGTGACAGGAGGGGAGAGGGTTAAGTGGGCGAGATATGCATAGGAGGTGAGAGTACTTATTGGCCACAGCTCCGCCATTTTTGTGTGTTGTGTCCAGGTGTAAAACGCTGTAACCGGGGTTTGACCCATGTTTCAGAGAGACTAACTATGTTGGAGGACTACTGGGCTACCCAGGTGTAGAATTCAATTTTCTTGTTAAGAATGCTATGGATGTTGATTGAATAGAAAGACAGATGTTTGAGATTAGGTTTAGGTACCTGCTGAAGTATGTGTGAAGTATAGGTAAGACTTGATGAATTAGAGTGTGGGCCAGGGTTTGGGTGAATGTCATCTGAGAGCTGAAGGATGTTTAGTGGGAGGATGAGAAGTGATGTAAAGGGGTAGGGTGAGTGAAATTTCTGTGAGGGGAATTTTGGAGACAGTTTGATTTTGGGAAGATTTAATTCTGTACTTGAGAAGAGTGAGGGAGAAAAGGGAGAGGTGTAGTGGCTGCTGGTGTCAATTGTGTTATGAGAGGAGGTGGGAGAAGAGGGGAGTAGGTTTAGCTGAATGTGGTAGGAAGTGAGGTTGCTTAGGAGAAGAAGAAGGAAGGGTAAGAAAACAGGGAGGGACATATTGGAAGATGACGAGAATATGAAAGGGGGTTAGATGTTTGACAGAGAGACTATAAAAACTGTTAAGCAATTAAGGCAAGAAATATCACTGTTAGAAGGATGTAGAAAAGGAAATAGATCATCAAAAAATCAGTATTTGTCATATACTATTGACAACAATAAACTAAAAATATCAGCACAGGCAAAAACAAATTAGAAGGTATGCAATTAAATATAATAGAAACATACAAAATAAACAATTTATGGATGACTCAAAAAGATTTTATAGAGAATTGGGTAACAAAGCAAAAGGAATCAAAGCACCACCAAAAAAAAAGAAAAAATAGGCACATTTTGGTGAAGTATTTGTGAAGACCCTGTTGAACAACAAAGATGCTGAATGGACAGAATGAAGTAAAAGAAACAGTAAAGCGCTCTAATGCAGAAGATATAAAATGGAATGAAGTAGCGTCCAGAGAAACTGAGGCAAAGTTAAGAAAAACATCTAACTGGAAAATCCCAGGCCCAGATATAGTACATCTTGCTAAAAGCATTAAAATCTTTACACAAATATTTAGCTCTAAGTAAGAATTACTTATTTACACATCCAGAACTGACACCAGCCTGATTAAGAGGAAAAACGATCTTCCTCCTTAAGAGTGAATCTGCAAGCTATCTTAAGAACTATAACCTAGTAATTTGCCTTCTGACAATGTACACATTATATAGAAAAAACTCAGTTATGGCAATAGAACTAAAGGGTAATAAAAGAAAGTCATATGGAACAAAGGATCATTTGTAGATAAATACAGCCATAATAGAGAACTGTAAAAAATGGAAGAATTTAAGTATGACATGGCTAGATTACGAAAAAGCATTTGACAGCATTCCATATTCATGGATAAAGGAATGTTTACAAAGGTATAAAATACACCCTACATTGCTCAGTTACATTGCAGTGACCATCAAACCGTGGCATACCACTCTGCAGCTGAGCCATGACAAAGGGCAAATTATTATCCCTTGGATAAAAATTCAAAGTGGGATATTCCAGAGTGATTCTTTGTCACTGATGCTGTTTTGTCCTACCTTTAACCCATTAAGAAGTTTATTTAAAAAATTAGACTGTTTTTCTCCCAGAAAACAACCTTGTTTAATGATTTGTCATCTACTTTTTGTGGATGACATAAAACATTATAGTTCATCAGATAAGGAGGTGAAAGCATAGCTACAAATGGTTAAAATTTTCTCAGATGGTATAATACTAGCATTTGGTCTTGATAAATGTGTGAAAGAAACATTTAAAAAGGAAAGCTGTATCACCAAGAAAATATCAACCTGCGACAAGAATGTAATGCAAAAGAGCTTGAGCAGGAAGGAATGTGTAAATATTTAGGAATAAAGAATCAACAATAAAACATAAACAAATGTAAAGTCCACTAAAGAATACATCACTGAGTAAAACTGGTATTGAAAACTGCCATGACATTTAAAAATAAAGTCCAGGCTGTAAATCAATTTGGTCTTTCTACCTTAAAATTTGCTGGACCGATTGGACACGAAATCAACAAAAAATGCTTCTTGCTTATCAAGTTATATATAAAAATCAGTGTGTATACCAAGATTATATATTCATTGTTCTTTAGGGGGTATGTGACTCCTCAAAGCTGATTACCATTTGGAACTGCATACATATGTGGTGACTTCATCAGATCCAAACACAGTGAAAGTTTTAAGACATGAGGAGAAGAAGTCTATGATGAAATCTTTACTTGGTTAGCAGAAGCATTTTGGTGTCAAGCAAGAATGGAAATCAAACCAAATGAAGACATAAATCGGACAACTGAGTATGCCAGACAAAAAAAAAAAGGAAAACTATAAGAAGGAGGATCAGATGACAAGGAAAGAAATGTGGAAAATCCATAAATGTAGGGGCAAGTACAGAGATCTCCTGGAGCAACCTCATGCTAACCAAACTTTGACAGAGGAATGGTTAAGGAAATGTCTATTGAAACCAAAAATGAAAGGTTAATGATGACCCAGGGAAGTAGACTAAGTACATGCTATTTTATAAAATCCATTGAAAAGGTGGGAGAAATGGAAAAATGCATTTTCTTTTAAAAAAGGACTGGAAACAGACAGACACCTTCTTGCTTGGTCTGATACACTCGTGGTACAGGGCCTATATACTGAAAGGCACAATAATGTATCTTTTAAACTGTAGCAAACTGCTAGAATGTAGAAAGCAGTTGCTACAGTTTAGACCACAAACTGAGTGCTGCAGTGCTCAGATTTGACTGCAAATTCAATACTGGCTTTTAAAATCCTGTATTGCATTAGCTATCTGCATCAACTGACTGCGCCCCCAACCCTTTATGTTCAGGACAGTTGCTCGTCTCGCCATGCCCTAGCTATACTACTGACACAGAATTGTGCAAAACACAGTTCATACTATAAAAATCCAGAAGAAATTATGTTAATTGATGTACTTCATGGTAATCCTAGTGGTGAAGGGTACCTTCATCCATGCAGCAGATTTGCACAGATTTGTTATATTCTTAAGAAGGCATATAGCTTACAAGTGTAGAATATCATTCCAAGCTTCTTGAAATAATCAAATTAACAGAAAGAAGTCTGAGCCTGAATTGTGCTTTAAAGTCTATATTATATAGATATGTTACCCAGTGCTGTAATTTGCCAGTAGAAAATTTGCATGAATGTGAATCTAAACTTATTGCATCTACTATACACTATCCTGCGTTGAATGGACAAGTGGCGAGAACTATCCAAACAATCTCATGAGAAAATGTAGAATGGCTAGGAGTATTGTTATGTCACGTTTTACAATTTTAAATACTCATAGGTTCATCTATTGCAAGAAATGGATTTCAAACCAAGTTGATAATCGTATTGCTTAAGTTTGTAATGCTATCAGTTCCCAAAACTCAATACTGAGTATAGGAAATCCAGGAGAAATACCATCAGAGACATAAATACTTTGTTAGAAACTCCACATTCTGTATAGAAAAGGTAGCAGATGCGTTTGTTACAAATACAACAAATTTCCAGGTCAATGAGAAACCAGAAGTGACACAATTAGTACTTTTGCAAGAAACCAGACATTTTCAAGACTGTGACAGTCAAGTGTTGCAGAGAGAAGCTTCTGTAGCCATGCCTCCAGATAAAGTTATAGTGCAAGAACTATCCAAAACGAAAGTTCAGGAGTTCAGAAAGAACAGCACTAAATGTATTCTAGGTTTAACAGTCCATTCATTTAGGAGAGTATTCACTTATTGATTTTATAGGGTTTTTTTCTTGTTTTTTAATGGTGTTGTTAAACTGTCCAGTTGATTGTTAATGGGAGTTATTTTTTTACACTTACCAGATCATCCAGAGGCAGCTAGAACAAGTTGAAGAGAAACAGCATCAGCTAGAAGAGCGAGGTGTTGCTGTTGAAAAGGCACTTCGTGGAGAAGCAGGTACTTTTTGTTGGTATTCATATTAAACTGCCCATTCTTTGTTTTCCATATTGCTATTTGCCAAGTACTCATAAGTGATTGAGAATTCTCTGCTATGGGATAGATCACAACATGATGAGAAAATATTGTTCCATATTGCTTTTGCAGATCTTTAATTGTGTTGATTTTCTGTATTTTACTGCATGATTCTGATGCGGAAAAACTTAGTCTAAGAAAATTGTCAGGCGTCCAGTGTTTGCCAGTACTTTTTGATGTGCATTATATCACTCTAAAGAATGTAGACTTCTTTGCGATTGCATTTTTTTTGAAAAATATGAGTATCAGTAACAGCTTGCAGAGTACATCAACCTAGTCCTACTTTTAGTTGTATTTTCCTTATATTTGTATAGCTATTGGACTGTGCCGTCCATTGTCAACAGTGTAAACTCAAAAAACGAAAGTACAAATAGAAACAAAATCTGTTATGCCCATCTAGCAAGCACTCAATGTGTTCTTTATGCCTTATTTTTGCTAAGCAGCATTTTATGTTGACTGCACTTCATGAAATGGTGGAATTTTAAGAAAACATAATAGACTCTTGAGGGTTCTTTATCGTCATCAGTGGTAATTATTCTGGTGTTATTTGTATGAACTTGCATTAAATTGACATGAAGTATATGAAAACAGAAATGACTGCAGAGTATTGTTGTTGTCCACTTAAATTATCTTCAGAATTTGCTGAAAATTTGTTTGTCATGGTAACACTCCTGATATCAAAGAAGCAGAACCATAAATGACACTGGATGTGACTTTTGTGATGTTATGCTGATTTTCAGTATAGCATTTAGCTGTACGTATATTGATCCTGAAAACACCACTGCAGGCAGTGGCAAATTTCAAAAGGTTAAACTTTGCATTTATCAAAAAATGTTTTATTAGAAGATCATTTTACAAGTATAGCAGTTGATTGTGTCTTTTGTGAATGTGTCAGGTTAAAAATGTAACTCACTAGTTTATACTATATGCAAGGAAGCAAAAACATGTAGTTCATGTAGGTAGATTGCTTCTCTAGCACTGTTAGTCTGTTCAGAGCTGTGTACATTATTTGGTATTTATGAAACTTAGTTTGTGTAACAAGCAGATACAAGAAAGATGAGTTAAATATATGTTATATACTTTGACTATATCACATCTCTGTTTCACACTGTAGATGATTTACTACCGAATGAAGAACTACATGATGTTTTAAAAGCATCTTAGTGTTGAAAGGTTGCAGTAATTTATATTTTAACCCTTTCCCGCTACTGTCCTTACACATTTCCAGCGTACTGTCTGCTGTTTTTAATCTTTCCCTCATTCCCTTCAGGATTCAAAGCAGTCTATCCCAGGGTGATTTGCAAGTGTTGGTTCAGTAACATTTGCAGTAATGTGGATTCCCTTTGTCTCTCTACCACTCTCCATATATTTTCCCATACCTGGTTCAAAGCTATTCATCTATCTTTCTTTCTACATCCCTTTTTATTAGTCTCTGCAAAACTCTTTCTTCTTTCTCTTTCAGTTCTGCTTTCATGGCCCTGCATATTTATTTATTTTTCTCTTACTTTTCCCTTGATGGTTCTGGGACTCTCCTGTCTTTTTTACCTTAGGTCTTCCTCTTTCCACACTCTCTCCTCTTCAGCCATTTATCCCTTAATACCATGCAGTTCCACTACTGGTCATTTGATAGCCCATACATTTTTCATCCACTAGAGTTTTGAATGTTTTGTATCCTCCCATTTCTTCAGTTAGCAAATCTCATTCTACCTATATCTCACACTGTTTCCATAGGTGTTGTAGGCTTCTGTCCTATACTTGACCCTTTTCCTTTTCTTGTGTTCCCCCATCTGTATATTGCTCTATTCTTGATCTCAGAGAAGTGTGCCCATCCAGGGTCTTTCCCTCCTAGTAATTTGGTTGCTTGTATTCTTCTCTGTCATCAGATCCTGTCCATTATGTTGAAGGTCAGGGCATACATGGATTGGGTAATGTGGCAGTTCCCATCTTCCACAGTTTCTATCCAGTAACAGCTTTGGCATAGGTTCATAGATTCATAGGTTCATAGATTAGTACTAGGCTAACTGCCCTTGCACGCCATTTTTTAAGCCTAGCCAATTATCCCTTATGAGACTCAAACCCTGCACCTTGTGTTTGTAAGGCAAACACCTTAACCATTAGGCCACCCTCCCAGCATGTCTATCTTCTGACTCTTTCTAACTTCTCCCCAACCTTCTACTTTTCTTTGTAATTCCTTTAACCCTGTCTCTTCTGGGTTCATAGGAAAAAGCCTTAATATATAACATATGATAGGACATAACGTCATCTAGATTGCATTTAATAGACATAGAGTTGTAAATGTTGCATTGCCTCCTCACTCTAGTATATCTGCCACTCTCCTTTCCACCCACCTTATGTTCTCCTTAATGGTATTTTCCACTCTTGTCCCTACTGCGGGGCCTAAGTATTTGGGGATACCTTACCTCCCCTATCTCCCCAGTTGCTTTCTCTCTTTTTGACTTTCCTGTCCTAATGAGCCCATTTTTGTTGTATTACATTTCAAGCCTGATAGCCTTTCACACTTTTCAAAAACAGGTATAATGCTCCCAGTAGCCGTTTCTATGTAAGTAGATAGTAAAATACAATTGTAATCATAACCATAATTAGCTTATCGGCAGGGACCAAATTGTCCTTAAATGCCTGCCTTAATCGTTTGCATGTAGCATGAGTGCTCTGTTCCATTTCTTCGTTCCCCAACCTCACTTCTGTTGACATTTTTTTCTGTAACCCAAACCTGATGACAAGGGACATCCCTGTCTTACCCTCTTTACTGTCATTCTGGCAAATGTTCTAGTGCCCCACATTCTATGCTGGGTATACCAGCACTCCATTTCAACCCCTGATCCAATAACCATATTTAGAGTGGGACCAGTGAGAAACCTAAGGATGCCCTGGGAGGTCCACTGTCCATTGACCCACTTTTCCACATACACCCTCCCCTGCACTCGTCAATACACATCCAAGGTCAAGTCTCCTCTTTGGACCACACCTCCCCTGTAGGGAGCATAATCAACAAATATCTTCCCCCAAAAGATGGTCATGCCCATCCTTCACTGCTGCTCTGGCAGACACCTCAGCTGTTAAATGAACCCAGGTCAGGGCTTTGTCCCTCTATGCACTGGAGTGGCTAACAGACTTACATGTCTTGTTCCTCTTTCCAATGCAGTCAGATTTGAAAGCCTACCATTAACCATTGCTTTTAATTCGAGGTCACTGTTAGTGAGTTGTACTCTGTTAATGAAGTGCTTCTTGACCCCCTTGTGTACTAACATCTCCCACAAGAACTCCAAGCTTTTAAAGAATCAAATGCTTTTAGTATGTCAAAAAGTCCACATTTCTCTTCCTTTCTTTATTTTATCTTCTTACCAGATAAAATCTGTCATTTCTGACCAATTAGTCTTGCCTTGTCTGTTTTTGATAAGCCCATTCTTTTCTGTCAGTATTATCTTGGGCCATGCTCTATCCAGTCTGTTAGCCAGTGCATGGCCATTAATTTAATTTCTACATTAAGCAGTAAGATGGGCCTTAACTTTGCCATACTTGTCATCTCTCCTCTCTTTTTTTTGATTAGGTCCACCACCCTTGCCCTCCTCATGATTTTGGTCACCCTTCCTCCATGTCCTACCCTTCTATATTCCTTAGTTAAGACTTGCCACACCTTTCTGTTCGTAAAAGTCCAGAAGGAACCAGCCAGACCCTACCCCTCTTTCTATTCCTTTTCTTCTTCTTCTTCTTCTTTCGGCTTTTCCAAGTTAGGGGTCGCCACACCGGATCACTGTCCGCTCATGATTGGCAGTGGAGTTTTACAGTGTCGAGTTGCCAGCCCGGCGCCTAACCTTCCACAGAAGGCACACACACGCACGCACTCATGCCTATGGCTAATTTAGTGTGTCCAATCCACCTACAGCATGTCTTTGGGATGTGGGAGGAAACTGGAGCACCCGGAGAAAAACCACGCGACCACAGGGAGGACATGTAGACTCCACACAGAAGGCACCCCAGCCGAGGATCGAACCGGAGAACCTTTTGCTGTGAGGTGGCAACGCTAACCCCTGCACCACCGTGGCCGCCCCTTTCTATTCCTTTTATAGATTGCTTTTTTTTACTTATTTGATGGTAAAGTATGCATGTAATATCTCTTTCAATTCATATTGCACTCCTTGTATCCTTCTCCCTTATTTCTTATTTCCATTCATCTAGCTCTCCTAATTGCTGCCTCATGCAGGTTTTCAGTAAAAGCCCTAAATGCTATTCTTATAGCCAGTCTTCTTCTGCAACTTGCTGTTTACAGTTCATTATCCCAGCTAATGTCTTCTTTTCATTCTGTTTTGTATTTCCAGGCTGGACTTCTGCTAATTGTGTTCCTCCACCAATTCCTGCATTCCTTCCCATACTAGCATTCTACTCTGCTGTGGATATTGCCTTTGCCTTAATATCTACTTGCAGGGATATCTCTTTTGTATTAGTCTGTACTCCTTGTTCTTTAGTTCTTTTAGTACCTCTCCCACAGTGCCTTCCAGCTATTTACATTGTTTGTTTTCTTCTCTTTCCTTCTGTTTAGGTTATCTCCCCCCTTATTGTTGCTTTGTTTCTGTTATGCCATTGCTCTTCTAGTGTCTCCTTATTTCTTTAATTTTCCCTTACTTTTTCATTAACTCCTGGTTTTCTTCCCAAGGATGGTCCCACCTAACATCATTCTTTCTGCCAACTCTTCATCCTTCTGTTCCTTTCCTGCTCCATTTTGTCCTAGAAGGTTTGAATCCTTTCATGTGTGCATAATTACAGTCCTCTGCTGGCTTGGTTTTAAAATTCATGAGCTCCTCCTCTTCCAACTGTAGCTTTAGCTTCATTCCTTTCCATGTTACCATCAAAACAGTAGAATATCCAAGCCAGGTGCTCCGGCTGTCATAGTCCTTAGATCCTCCATCCATGCATGCACAGCCTTACTCTTTGAAAATAACAAATATGAATAGCTGTCAATAATCATATCTTTCCTTTATGTCCATCTTCCTAGTAATAAGTTTTACAGGATTTCCAGTATTATAGATTTCAAGCATGATTTAAGTCCTAAAGATAAAGACTATAAAATGCACTGGCTATTAGCACTAAATCTTCAATATGTGCATTAATTCCCAATGTTAGAGATTCTAGGCAATATAGAGAATTCAGTGAAACACATTATGTCATTGCTGACTGATCTAGAGCATTCTAGTGTTTTCATGGAAAGTTTAGAGACCTTCCTTCATATTCATGGCAACCCCAATATGCAAAGTTTGTGCACTGTGCACAATCATTGTGGCGACAAAGATCATTCAGACTGGCTGCCCTTCATTTCCTATTCTATGGCCTGACTGCTGCAGCTAACTTTGCAGAGCTGAAGACACTAGGTCAGACTGTGGTAATAATGCCATAATGATTCTTGGTGCAGTTTAAACACTAAACAGCTTAAAACAAGGTCACTGTAGTCTAATGTTATATTGCCTAGCATGATGTGTAAAACTTTATTTGATGAAAACCTTGTTTGTGCATGGGTTACAGCTTCCAAGGTTCCATTCCACAAAAATGGACATTTTCTGTCAGATTGCCTCCAGGATGGTTGGGATTACAGAACGATGTTAGTAGAGAAGATAATTTACCTGTGGTTCATGAAGAGTACATAACTATTAGCAGTATTGCTTTTCCTGTTATGTAAGGCAACATCTGGATCACACATCAACTCACCTATCTTAAGTTCAGCCAGTGTTTGATCTTCCTGGGAGGATGAGTAAACTATACCTCTCAGAAGTTCTTCTATACAGAAGAATTGAGTGTATGGAAGGAGCTTACCCTTTATGGTTGGACATCATTTTATCTTTCAGGGGTCTTCATGTGAAGGTATATTAATTTAAGTAATCTGAGGAGACTGACTCTTAAAATCCATGAAAGGTACATACTTAATTATCATTTGACCTTGAAAAAGCCTTCTTCATTGAGTCTTTCACCTGCAAGTATACTTTGCTAGTCTAAGAGCTAAGGGCTTCTCAGTTCACTCTGGAACACTGTATCATGCATGTTGTGGTATTGTGGGTCTTGAGTGCTGACCACAGTCTACTGCTAGAAAAACAAAAAAATTGGGCTAAGCCATGTTGAACTCTTTTTCCTGTGCCTCCTCCTCCTTCTTTTCCAAGATATAGTGAATATAATATGTAGTTCCATTGCCAAGCAAAATAAAAATTATTTTTTTTCCAAAAAGAAAAAAGTAGCTTCTTGTTTCCATCCTTTCTTTTGTTATTTAGAAATATAAGCTTTAATTAAGCATGCAAGTTTGATGAGGGTGTATTACCTCACTTTAACATCTTGTCTCTTTCAGAATGTTTCATTGTAATTATGAAGTGCATCATTTTTTGATGTGCTTTTTGACCCTTTGCCTTCCATCCATCAAGACTCCATATCATGGACTTAGGTTCATAAATGGTTGCTAGGCATGCAGTCCTGTAAAATGTTGAGGAGCCTGGCTCAATTTCTCAGTTTCCCTAAAGCACTGTATGGTTAAGTGACTACCTGAAGGTCACACAATAGGCAAATGATGGCTGGGGAATCAAACCCTGGACTGCAAGAAGCAGTTCATTAACAGTTTTTAGTCTTAATCCTCTGCTCTAATAGCCAGAGGAGCCTGCTCATAGTATAGTTTTGTCTGATTACAAATGTGAGAAAACAGCCCCATTTTGTGTTGACCATCCAAGAAGGCTGTCTGCAATTGTAACCTCTACAATATAATCACAAATAAGGGACCATGCATCCCGCCTATGCAGTATATTTTTTACTTACATGTTTACCACATAGTATAGATTTGTCTGTTTCATTTTATGTTTCCCCCTTTTCCCTTGTGGCTGTTCTGTCCGTTTCTGATTTCAGTGTCATTTATCCCCGCCTTTCTTCTTGCCTGGGGTATATTCTTATTCTAGTTGTTTACTTGCTAGTTGCTGTATGTAGCAAATGTTTTGTGTCTGAATGAGTATAATTTTGACATATGCTATGTTTATGAACATATACAGTAGATCTTAAATACAGCACTCTTGATAATGGTGCAGTTATGTGTTAAGGGAAGGTTGTTGCCCTGTGTTTTCTTTTTTCTTTTTTTTTGCTTTTTGTTTTGTCCCTTATCAGCCTGATTCTCTATCCTCCTTCCTGTTCCCCACTGATCCATTCATTCCCCACATCCTTCCTTGCATTAGCACTCTACCCCATCAGGGTACCTATGCCAGGTAGTGAAGAGTGAGATTGCACCTCACACCTTGCTGCAGACAACAAGCACATTACAGTGCCTGTAGTAATATGCTAAATGCAGATACATGCTTTCACAGACCAGTGTTCCATTTGGAGTATTTTTTACTCCATAACAGGTTGGAGTGTTTACACTCCTCATTCCTCTTCACTCAAGTGCAGTGTCTCACTATCCAGCAGATTGCAGAGTAAATCATCACTCAACCCAAAGGAATGTAAGCCACTGTCCACTAATCACTCATGTCTATTAACTGGATCCTTCAACTTTCAATTCAGTTCTTCAAATCCAGGTCACTGGGGCTGCACACAGAGCTCCGTTTATCTGCACCACAAATTCAGCCTTGCCTCCTTGTATTTTGCACAGAGGGTCCTTGTGGTGATAAGAGACTGTTGCTTCTTTTAAACCAGCTGTTCTTCTCCATCAGACATGGTAAGTGCCATTCTTTGAGTGGGTAGATGTATTTGTCTGGTTATTTCAACTGCAGAGAGACTTTTCGTAACAGTTTTTTAATGTACGTTACTGTCCTGGTGAGCAAACATAAATAGTGCAAGAGTGATTTTGATGGTTATTGTTTGGTACATATGGAATTCTGGGAGGTGTACAGGCATTGTCAGCAAATGGCATGTCTGCTACTCTGCTAAACAGTTGTCTCTCATTGGATTCTACTGTCTGCTTCTACAGGTCTTTTAATATGAGTTGTGTACTGTTCTGTACTGTGGAAAATCAACAGATATGACAAGCACTGCATTAGCTTTCTGTCAGATAAATCATGCTTGCAAAGTGCCCTAATGTTTGTCATTATACTTTGTCAGAATAGGTGTGTAGGAGGCATTCTAGTCTCTGAAAAAGTGCTGGATCAGTGACCCACTGTTTCATGAAGTGCTGTATTGTATCAATATGGCTTATAGTCTTCCTTATTTTCTCCAATGTTAGTGGTGCTAGTTGTAGCAGCCTTGTATGAACGTACAGTGTCAGAGCTGCAGCAGTTCCCTACAGCTTGTCATCCTGTCTACAGTACTTTAGAATATTATGCTCTTACCTAATGAACCCACACTACAAATATGCATCCTACTAGTAGTTTTAAGTCTAGAAACTTGCATTTGTGCTATTTACCTTAGTGGAAATGATTATGATTTTGCTTAATTGCGCTTATGCTTATTTCTGCAAGCTTTGGAATTGCTTAGAAGAACTGGTGCACTGTTTACATGAAACTATTTCCTTCGTACTTTCAGTAGCTTAGTGTCTGTTATTTTTCTCTATGAATGCCTACACACTTGTTAGAAATGCATGAGGTTTTGGGGTAAGGAAAGGGGTGTATGGAGCACAAAAGCAGTGGAAAGATGTGGTGACATTTCTGAATAAAATGTATTTTTATAATTTAAGATAAACAGTTTATGATATATGCCCTTGCTGTCACAAGCATTCGTTCTAAATTCATATGTGCACTTAAGAATTATATTGCATTCAGGGAAAATAATTTTAATACATTTTCTATTAATTTTTCATTCATTAAGAAGCTGGATCGTACGTTATGGGATTATACCGTGACAAAGTGTTTGATTTGTATAACTTGATCAGAAACTGTTATTTTAACAGCTGTGATTGAGTATGGGACAGTTTAGGGTATTCAGAAATTATTAGAATTGTGTGAGATGCTACTTAATTTAATCAGGTGTTTTTTTTAAATGTTCCTAGCTTCATGGAATGTGATAAGACATGCATCTAATCTAAATGCTTTTGTACTATTATTTTACATGCATATCTGTGAAATAAGAACATTTAAAAAAACACACACACACTTGGTTAGGGTAAATAGTGCTCTACACAGTGCTAATGTTTTGTACATATTGACCAATGTGACACATGCAGCTACCTGACATTAAAAACAAAAGGCGACAAATATGTGTTTTGACAGTCTGTATTATAGCAATCAACAGATTGCATTAGGATGCATAAGATGTTAAAATGTTTCTACTCTGTCTTGGAGAAATTTATGTGTGTGTGTGTGTGTGTGTGTGTGTGTGTGTGTGTGTGTGTGTGTGTGTGTGTATTTGTAGTTGATTATATTATTTAGGGAGTTCAGGGGGCACAGTCCCACACACTGGAGGCTATAATTTGTTATCCTTTTTGTATTTTCAGAGAGTTTGTTGTTCAAGGATTTATTGTTCAAGTTTTGTAATGTTTCAGTGCAATAGCCTCATGCATTTGGTGTTTGTAGGGGTACTGTTCTAGTATTTACTTACACCCTAAATATACGAATCTGTGCTTTCACTTTACGAATAACTACTTTAAGGAACTACTGGTGTTTGATAACAGTGGAGTGATAACTGAAACAGCATCATAAATATGTAATACAAGATAACTGAAACACCATCATCAATCTGTAATCTGCTTCTTGAAAGCTGGACATATTTTATTTCATTCATTCATTCATTCATTTATTAGTTCTGGTGGAGAGCAATGAAACATCAAAGATAGGGCACAAACCCATTGCAGAATACTTCCACATGCATGTGCATGTATACCACACACACACATATACTCAGACAAACACACACACACTCAGACACACAAAGACTCATGCTTACATGCACACACATATCTACAGGTTGAGGAGTGTTAGGCCACTTACAGCTCATTTTTGGAGTGTGAGAATAAATTGGACCACCTGGCAAAATCTTTCATTGACATAGTGAGGTTATGCTGATTCCACATAGAATGCACCCCAGCCATGAACCGAACCACTATTGGACAATAATGCCATTTGCTGTGTCATTGATTAATTTTAATAATTACTTTCTGCCAGGGTGAATCCATTGCAAACCCAGCCACATTACTTTTTCCTGGGTTGCTTGTTTGCATAATGTAACACACTAGCTAGAGAGAAGTAGGTGGATCACAGCTCCACTGGTCACAACCACCTGTATCCTCAGGTTCTCAAACCATTCTTATTCTCCCAAGTAGTGAACATTATGTGTCATTATTGGAAAGTTTTGGCATGAACAAAACCTTTCTACATCTCTATTCCGTAGTGAGGCACAGTTGACATATGTCCTACTTTGCAAAGCACCTGAAGGATATTAAAAATGCCTGAAATTTATTCTTTGTTTAATAATGGAACACATTTACAAAAACAAATTCCATTGTTTGAAATGTTAGAGATAGTGAATATATTGTAAGAAGGCATTAGGCTGAGCTGCAGGAAGATTAAAACCACAAACCAATAACTGGTGACCTAGCATACTTTGTGAATCACTGAGTGAGAATGACTTCTAGTGTAAACCGAAGTCAGCAGTTCTCAGTTGGTGAGGCCAGCCTCCCTGGGGAATCTCAGGTCTGCTTCAAAGGGAATCCAGCCAGTTAGGAAAATGATATATGCTCTGTAACTGTCCAGTATTGATATCATCAGAGACTAGATTAAATGCGAAATCAGTGTATGAATGTGAACATTTATTGCAAATCAATAGTAAAAGGATGATTGGCTAAGCCAAATCTTGAGGATTTCAGGAGTATATACTTTAAACATTAGCTATCCAGTATTCATATTAGCTGAGAATAAACAAAAATCCATAAGGATAAGTCAATGAATGTGTGCATTTGTTCCAAATCAACAGTAAAAGAATGATAGACGACTATTTCAAGTGTGTTTTGTGTGTATGAGGCTCAGTCTTTTGCTGTAATTGGGGCATATATCGTTTGTATTAAGTGGTCTGAAGTACTTTTTTTAATTTATTGGGGGGGGGGCTGAAAGTCTTTTATGGAGTGTGAGAGAAGCTCAGTGTGACAGAGTGTAAGAACATATGATATAGGCAGTTAGTAATACTGTTTGTGAAAGATTTAACAGTTTAACTTTCAGTAAAACCCTGCACATCACCTTGATACAATAATTGATGTGGTAAAAACATTTTAAAGATATGCTGCCTGTGTATGCCTGTGTAATGAAACCAGGAACAGTAAATCAATCAGTCATAAAATTTCAAGGGAGAGACAGCTCCAATGTAAAGTTTGAATTATTTAGAATGCTGAAGGAATGCATGTTTTAGGTCACCAAATCCACTGCTCCTGTGTCTCCAATTCATCCCCAGGTTCCTACTACTGCATTTCAGTGAACCTGCATGATCTCTCTTATCTGTGTGAATTTGGGATTGTCTTGCAATAACTTTCTTTAATAATTCCTTATTGTAGACTATTGGGGCGAGTCTAATTACAGTGATCTCATCGACTTGCACCTTGGTGGTACGTATAGCGGAGCCTCACTTCCACTAACCAGCTTTCCGTACCTGCTTTTTATATTAGCTTTTGAAAATTAATACAGAAATACCCTTTTCAGCTCTTATCAAATAACACTGCTCTTGTTTCTAGTGAATAATATTACTAATGTAATTTTTAATATGGGAACCACAGATCAAGTCCTGCTATAATCACAGGCTACAATAGGTTTAGTGAATTAAGAGTTTAAGTTATGAAATAAAGTCATCAAACCTGCGTAAAAGGCTTAACTATTGAAGTTAAAGGACTTAGAATCTGCCACTGATTCAAAATGTATTTTATTTTATCCCTTGCAGTTTGCTTCCTGATTTCCTTATTACTGCTGTAGGATTGTATGAAAATAGTGTCTCTAGTATTCCATGACTAGGTGCTTATTTTCATGGAAAATTATAATTTTTTATGATATCATACTTTTGCTGTTGTGATGATATTAATTATGAAGTCCTAGGCAAAATTTTGGTTTCGAGTCTGTCTAGCTACCGCAGATAAGTCACTGAGACAGAGACTCTGTTTTCACGTGACTGATTTTCAGTAATAAATGTGAAGGCATTTTCTTTGTTCCTTGAGAGGGATATAGACAAATAAGCATGAATGCTGATAACTTTAGAATTGCATTGACAATGCACAGTGTGTATACTTTCTGTTTTTTGCTCATATTGCCAGTTGGGTTTCCATTGTTTACCCATAAGGTCTAACAGTCTTTGTATTCCTTTTTTTGTTCATAGATTTGTAGTTTGCTGTAAAGAAAAGCCCATTTTATCATTCATAATTAGCTGAGGCAACAGTTATTATGTACTTTCAGCAGGCCTGTAGATCAATAGAGGACTTGATTTATTTAACTTTTGTTTCTTTTAATGGGTGGGGTTTCTAAATAGATATTTGTGTTGTGTATGCAAATAGTAGTTAATTGCAGTTTTATTTAACTTTTCTGTTCAGTCAAACTTCTGTAGCTGTGTACTACAATTCATGTTACATAATATAACAGATTATCTTCCTGTAGTGTTCCCAACAGGTAAAGGTGTAATGTGATATCTGATTCATATAGCTCAATGTTGTAATACTTTGTCTCAATGTAGTTTCTTTTGGAGGTGGTAGACAATCCGGTGGGGATTAAATATAGATCTTTGTATGGTTAGTGCAGTAAAGTATGCTATCAGAAAATGTATCCCAATGAAGTATGCCCATTTCTCCTGAGCCATCTAAGACCAAACTGCTGCTATGTATAATAAACTTTCACTATGATGGAAAGTATGTGTATATAGTTAGCTAACCTGTCTCTCTAATGTTTATGGAGACTTTTCGTCTTGTACTTCGGTCAAATGATGCAAAAGCTCATTTTGAAAAATGATCATTTTCATTTTTTCTTCCTTTATCACTTTATGCCTTTCTTTCTCTTTGTGACACTTACAGGTTCATAGAAGAATACTAGGCTGAGTGCAATGAAGGGCCATTTAAGCCTAGCCAATAACCTGAGGTCAGAATTAAACCCTATATCATGTGTCTATTAGGTGAAGGCCTTAACCGTTATGGCAAACCCGCTCCATTTTGTTTCTGTTTCCATGTATATACATGTTCAGTAAGACCCCGGGAGAGTTTCAGATGACTGTTTATTTAGGCATTATGCTTTAAATGACCTCGTTAGTCTGTTATGTCATGCTGATAAATTTGAAAAAGTATAGCAAGTATATCAGGTTTGGTGAAAGCGAAGCAGTTTGAGAGCCTTGCATTTTAAGAGCCCACTTTACCTTCTTGTCGCCATTACATGTTAGGTCAACTTGCTAATGAGATCAGGCATTTTTCCTTATTGATACACAAACATCAGGTTACAGCAGCAGTAACACAGTTTTTGTCTGTGTTGTGTACTGTGTGAGTTTGTAGCTGCTTGGATTCCATTACAATGTCTTTGATAATATTTTTGTTTACGGTAATAAAACAGGCCTCTATAGCACCCATCTGAGGTCCCATACGAGGAAAAGTGAACAGTTCCTTTGCAGTACTTTCAGAAGGTTGGTCCTTAATTTATGAATCTGTTTGGCAGGTCAGGAGGTGCCTGTGTACAATCTGTTACTGTTGATGGTTAGAGGTGGGTCCTCTGAATACTTATTATGCAGTCTTTATCTGTAGCTCTGTACTTGCTTTGAGACAGCATTATCCTTCTGGTACTGCGGGTCCTCAGCCTGTTTGTTGAACTGTGTGGCCTACTATATAGCTAAGCTGCTTAAATTTGCAAAGCCAGGTATTATTTGTGAAAAATGGGGGAGCCTGTGCATGTGTTAAACCTTAATTAACTGTAATAAAGGCAAGAAGCTGGAGGAACTTTCAGAAATGTGTAAGACAAGACACGCAGAAGATTACATCTTTCATTGGCTATAACGCCATCCCTGTTTTTGTTTGTGTGTGTGTGTGTGTGTGTGTGTGTGTGTGTGTGTGTGTGTGTGTGTGTGTGTGTGTGTGTGTGCACTAATGTAGTACCACCAAGTTTTGGCTGAATCATAGCAACACTAGGAACAATTATCCAAACCATCCATAGCATAAATGAGGGAGTAGATTTGTAGATTGCCAGACCATTCTCCTGGCTGCTCCTCACTGGCTGCTCCATCAGCTGCTAGTGTCACAGACAGATGGCTTGCCTTTACACCAAAAGGACTATGAGACTTGTTGAGACATATTGTTTCAGCTATGCTTCTAATTATATCAGGATATGTGTTTAGTCCAACTGTTTCTAGTGGATTTGTTGCAGTGTGAAACTCTCAGATCAGGTTTCCAATAAAACAAAACAATAGATCCAATACTGAGGGCCCTCATCCTTCCCACCTGTCATAATTCAGTAAATTTCTAGAATATCCCATGCACTCATTGATACATAAGTCTGCTTGCCAATAGGGCTTCTCATTTCTTCTTTTGCCACATGCATAATATGGATAATGATCCTAGTTGTTGTCACTGAAGTTCATGCACTGCATGCCATACAAATGAAATAAATAGTCATATGACTTTTAGATGACCATTCAAGGCCTACATCAGCATTTCCTTTACTGTTTGGGAGAGGAGCATGAGGCAAGCACTACCTCAAATGTCAAGATGTTCAGCCGTAACGTTCATCATCAGAGGGAGAAGCTGCTGACCTATCTTGTGTCTAAAAAGATGGCAGTGGAAGCAAGATTCTGTTAGAATTCCAGTACATCTCTAAACGTCAGAAGAGTGGGACTGAAAATGCATATGATGAGAAGAGTATACAAGTCTGAAGTTGTGGTTCTTTAGTGTAGTCCCTCTAATTTAAGTTACAGTAATCTTGAAGTTAATATATATAAAAAGAAACATATAGATATGTGCATATGTATATATGGGTCTACTTCACATGACTGAAAACTCAAAGTACTGAATTTCATTTGACTGAGACCACAATACCTAATTTTCAAAATACTGAAAACTCATTTGACTGAGTTTCATTATACTGAAAGGTTACAGTGCTGAATTTTAAAATACTGAATTTTAAGCCATAGCCATGCACACTTACAACACCGACGACAAACTCTTTCCAAAATTTAAAAACAACTTACTTACCCTTGTAACAGAAACTGGGCGATAAAAAAACAAACTAGGTGGGGGGGCTACCCCCCAGACCCCCCCCCAGTGTGGGTGGCTGTACCCCTCCAACTATATACACTAACTCTAGGATTGCACTACAGTGGGGAAAAGGCCATATACCATTTACTTACCTTGCAGTACTGACACTGCCACTACTGCCGGGAGCACATGAAACATCTGCCATATTACTTTAGATACTTCCCATAAAAATGTAAAGAGACATACCCAGATTTAGAAACAATACAACACTACATTCTACATTACTCTCGGTATTCTGTCAGTCGGCACTTTAAGTTACTGTAATGTTTTCTTTTTTATCACAAGCAAGTCACAGGTGAAGGGAAACACACATCACGTCTATGGCTTAAAATTCAGTATTTTGAAATTCAGCATTGTAAGCTTTCAGTATAATGAGGCTCAGTCAAATGAGTTTTCAGTATTTTGAAAATTAGGTATTGTGGTCTCAGTCAAATGAAATTCAGTATTTTGAGTTTTCAGTCATGTGAAGTAAACCTGTATATACATACATATATATATATATATATATATATATATATATATATATATATATATACACACACACACACACACACACACACACACACAGGGATACAATGCAGCATCACCCCCCCCCCACACACACACAAAAATATTTTAATGGCTTTACGATGAGTTTTGAAATTCTGTGTTTTATTTAATCACTCTTTATTTTTCGTAGTTGTTAGACTCACAGTTACAGACATCACACATTTGATAGGGAGCCATGATTGGAGCTTCAGGCATAGGCCAGAGTCTTGACAGAAGAAATGAAGCTTGGAGACTATGTCTAAGCCTAACACTTCTAACACTTCTGGAGCTACGCCAGTTTCACATTTGGCCTTCCCATTTCTGCAGGTGGTGAATTTGTCCTCTGCTAATGAGGATTTAGCTAGTGCCAGTTATTCATCTCACAAAGAAGGGACAGTCCACATCCCAAAAATGTGCTGACTCCAGTGTTAAGGGGTACATCTCAGAGCAGCCTCCTGAGTCACCTGGTTAAGAATCAGGGGAAATCAGTGCCAAATCTCCTATCCTACCCCTAGGCCTTCTGGCCACTGGTCAAGGGGGATTCATTTCCATATCAGGGCTTAGTGATGAAACCATGGACGTCAGAACTGTAATGTCTGGTGGAAGTTGGAGTCTTGACTGTGGGATTGAACTGCTAGTGAATATTGCCTAGTGCTTGTGCTGACTCAGCACTGTCCATCCTCCATTGTTCTTTGCCTTTCACAGGTACTTTGTCTTGTGTTATTTCTGGCCCCTGATACAGCTGCTGTGTGTCTGTTGTTCTCCTCTAAATAGTTCATGTTCAAGCTCACACCTAGAAGGAACTGGGCCCATACTGATCCTCCCTTAGGCTTGTATAAGACATCTGTAGACCAGGTGCTGCAGCTGTCCCCATGTTAGTCAGGGGATACATAAAGGCTTATGAGATCTGGCATGGCCTGTCCTGATGCACCTATTGCTCTCCTCCAACATGCTTGACTCTCTGTCTTAGAAAGAAGCCTAAGGAGCCCTGTATTATCCCCCTCCATGGAACCAGTCATCAAGAATGCTATCTTGTAAGCCTGGAGACAGCCAGACTCTGTCTCAGTGGCCACCAAGATGATGGACACACAGTAGAAGCCCACAGTTGAGTGGGTTAAACTCCTTGACTGAATTTCTTTCACCTGATTATGTGTGATCTTTCCAGTCCAGCATAGGTCTAAGAGATCAAAGCATTTTGCCACACTGCTGCCTGATAATGAGTCTAAAGCTTTTGAACAGGTGTTTTAAGAGAGTGTACTGCTTTGCTACTCTGGAGTTTAGGGCCATCCACTGTTTATCTCATCTGTCCTAGGTCTAGACCACACTAGTGCACCAGATAAGAAGAACACTTTGATGTCTTCCATGAGGCTGGGTTCAAGGTGGATCTTTGAGAGTTTGGTTATTGCTTCTAAAGTGGACTACCACATCTCCCTTTGTGACCATGTGACTGTTGACACTGTGGTGGGGCTGCAGGCTCATGATTAGAAAACTGATATGGACATTTGTCCAAATTACTTTTTATGCGGCAGTGTTCCCTTTCTTGTAGAGCTGCACACCCTGCATCCCCTGATAGTTATTATAATTATCAATGAGGTTTCCATTATTCAAAGAAAAGAGAAATACTTGCTTTTGTACAAAGATTATGCATTTTGCTAGGCCCATGGCTGAAAAATAAAGCCCTTACTTTGCCCCTAATAAACTGTGTTCAACTAGTGACATGGGCATGGAGGAACTGGGAGGGGGGGTGGCAGTGAATATCTGACACCAAGTTGCTCATCCTGGGTAGGGGGTGGGGTGGGATGCTGCCTAGGCTTGGTGCAATAGCAGCATTAAGAGCTAGGTGTGCTCAACATTGCAAGCAGTATACCACTTGTTCAGGCGGTTGCACATGTGTGGAAGAGTGCATACACCTCGTGAAAGTTACCATTGTGGAGCTTGAAAAGCTGTCATAGGGTGTAGGGGTTTAGGGTACACTTCCCAGCAGCAGCAGTACGGTGCAGCATCCTCAGTCTTATCTCCTCATCTGCCCTGAATGTTGGACAGATTGGTCTCAGGAGAGGCTAATGCACATCCAATAAGATTCAATGAATGTGGAGACGAGCTGGCGGCAGTTTGTAGGGGAAGAAAGAAAATATGTATTTGTCTTTCTCCTTTATTTAGCAAATTTGGACATTAATACAATTTTTGAAATATACTGAATTTGCACAATTCAGACATTTGTATTTTGTAACTTTTTCCCCTTCTTTTTATCTCATTGTTTGGAGAATCGTTTGCCTTTTCTGACCCCCTCCCCCACACACACACACACTGTTTTGCCCCTAACTGCTCTCTTCATCTTTATGTTTAGCCACAGTGGCCTTCTCCCTTTTTTCATTTACGTATTGCATCCATGAAACCTTTATCCTTAGTTAAAGTTTTCTATACTTGAGAAGTTTCCATAGTGTGTGTGTTGACCCCCTCAGTTTGCCTCCAGGCAATTAACTCATCATTGACAATCTCTACAGGCTTAATATAGTCCATCCCACTGAACTGCTACACCATTACCTTTGTCTTTGGTTCTTTATCTTCCACATCCCAACTCCTACTTAAGCATACAGTAGAGTGACCACTGTTAGACAATATCGCCTTCATTTGTTCTAATTTTCATAGGTAAGTACTAGGTTAGCTGCCATTGTGGTCCATTTTAAGCCTAGCCAATTTCCCCTTTATGAGACTCAAATTCTGTACTCATTATCTGTGAGGTAAACACCATAAACATTTGGCCAACTCCAAAAATACATCTCTGACCTGCCTTTCTCTAAGTTAGGACCACATCCAGAATTATACTTTTTGTGATACAGGCTTGCAACAGTTGCCTGAACCTCTAATCATCCAGTTTCTCAGTCAGCCTCCTCTCCTTGTCTACCCTGGGGCTTAAGATCTCCCTGACAAATTCAGATCCCCAAAGAGTGTAACATATAACCCTCCTAGTCCACTTACCCCAATCTTCATTCCTTCCTGCAGTCTCACATTTTCATCCCTTTATGCGTGAAAAGGGGGGAGATATGCCATATTCTGTCTAGCAGCATCCCCTGTTTTTTGGTTTTAACTATAAGGACTAGGCTCTGACCCATGATTTTTTCTTCACACTTTTCATGGGATGGAATTCTGTAATCTCACATTTAGTGCCTGTAAACAGCTACTTCCTCCTCATCTCTCCTGTCTTTGTTATTTCCAAACAATGTGTATTGTAGCATCTGCACCTTTGACACCATCTAATTGTGGCCATGCTTCTATGATACCAGCAATGGCCATGTTCCCCTCCTGCAACTCTCCTTGTAGATTCTCATCCTTCCATCTCAGATGTTTTTGCATTGCATATAATATCACACCATTTTCAGAATCTCCCTTGTTTCTTCATTTGATGTATTGTCTGTTCTTCTCCCCCTGCCATGTCAATTTAACACACATATGATTATAGAGAAATATCTTTCCAGACCAGCTGTAAATATCTCGAGCTCATCTGAGCTAAGATAGAGCTTGTCTATGACACAGAGTTGGTCTGTTTACCATGTGTCCCCCTGTTCTTCTAATAGCCTAGATCCTTGTCCACTAACACAGCCAGTAGTTGTACTCATTTAAATCTTCTCTTTCATCAGTGTTCTGTCTGTTAGCACAGGAAGCACGTCTGTAAATGCTGCCTCCAACACCCCATTCTGGCATCTTCTGCAATCTCCCTGGCACTCTTTGCTACCACTTCAACTGCCTCATCTGACAGGTCAGACAACTCATTGTTGCTTATTTTTGCAGTGCGATGTGTTCACACCTTCCCGTTTTTGACCATCCTGTTCACCTTCCACCCTGCCTAAGTCTAATCTGAGAAAACACTTTCAACATAACCTGGGTTCTCCAGTCTCTGTTTGATCTTTGAGTTTACAGTCATCTAAATTCTCTTCCCTGTTCCCAAAATGACTATTCTCGTCTGCTTTTTTTCCCTTCTTCCTGTCACCATCCCTATGATTTGCACCCTTTCCCACTCAAGTTGCAGCATGCACAGCCTTCCCCACTTTTTCTGCCAGCTGGTTCCTGTGTTATAGTATAAATGTCTTCCCCATTCCTCCTGTGTGATTCCTATGTCTTCCTGCTGTTACCCTCTTCTGGCTCCCTTCTACTACTTCCTCCTGTGTGTATATATCCTATTCACCTCCTGATGAGCTCTAAAACTCTCCTTCTGTTGAACTCTAATATCCCTTATTCCAGTAGTAGCCATAAGTTTTGCTTGATGTCCACTGTCATTGTCCTCCTCTGTCCTAATTCATGCCTGATATTCATTACATGTCTTGTATCTACCTCTCTCTATCTTAGATTTCAACTGTTACCTTTTTCTCTCTGCCTCTCCCCTGCCTGTCTCTGTCTCTCTCCCTCCTCAGCCTGGATTCTGCACCCTTTTCTGCCTGTATCCATGTGTTACTGCCTGTCTACCCCTTCTACAAATCTCCCTTGCTCCCTGTCTGACTGCCTTGAACCCATATCCTTTTTCTAACATCCTGGCCTCTTTCTTTTCCTCCCAGCACCCTCACACTAGTCATAGCACCATCATCTTCACCTCTCAGTTTTCCTGTCCTACATAAGCCACATCTAGGTCTTCCCACTCCCCACTTGTCCCGTAGACACACATAGCTGACAGCTAGCACATTGTATCTACCTCTCATTTTCTGTTCTCTACTTTATCTTCTTGCCTCCTTGGCCTGTGCTATTTGCAGTTTTATAGTTTCATAATTTAAAATTGCTGTGTAAATGTCAGAGACAATTAGAACCCAGTGACCATGTATCCAATGCTTTTTAAAATGATTACAATGTGTTACTCTGTGTTAAAAAATATAGGGAATTTACTCCATGATCCAACAATGGCCTGCCTTAAAAATGTTGATCTTGGTGAAGTTCTGTCCCTGCAATTTGAAATGTGAAATTGACTCCACATGAAGTCTTAAATGATTTTAGCACTTCAGTAGTTCATAAAACTCTCAGTTCTTCATCAAAAATGGATCAATAGCATTGAGTGTCTTCCACAAGCCAATGGTAACTAATAGAAAATAGATTAGGTTTTTCAAAACTTTCTTGAAAATTAAGAGTTTGACATTCATTAATTCTTTTTGTTAATTTTCTTTGGCTTCTCTTGAGCATTGAGAGATCACCCTTTAAATAACAACAGAATAAAGAACTGTATTCCATTATTGGATTTAAATAAATAGTATATAATTTTACAAGATCGATATGTGAAGTCATAGAAGTCTTTTTAGAAAATGGCTGATTGTAAGCATCATGTTAGCTTTAACTACACAGGCGTTTTTCTTAAATGATAAATTTGAACTAATATATACACCTAGTCTTTTGCACTCTGTGACCATATCAAGTTCATTATCCATCCGTCCAGAACCTTTTTTCCCATTTTTGCACATGGGGTCGGGATGTCACTTCAACAGTGATACTTATTTATAGCCAAGGATTACACTGTTGGGTGCCTAGCTGTGCCTGGCTGTTCTTCCATCCCATAAACTCGCATTCACACTCACACCTGTGGCCAATTTATAGTGTCCAATCCATCTACTATATGTCTTTTGAATGTGGGAGGAAACAAATGTAAACACAGGGAGGACATGCAGGCTCCACACAGAAGGGTCCCCAGTCAAAAATATCAAGTTCTTTATCAGCCACAGTAAATGGTTAAATTGGGTTGTATGGGACACGATAGATTAACCTGCTTTTTGAAAAATTTATGTGCAAGCCATGCCTTTGAAATCATCCAAATAATTCATTCACATAAAAAAACTGCAACAGGACATCATTAATAGATGTTAGGAAAGACCTAGTTTTAACATCACCTGCATATGTAGCTATCCAATAATGAATGAGTGGGCACTGCTCTGATGGCATAGAGAGATAAAGCCTAGTGGATCAAATGACTGACAGAGTGGCGGGGAGGAATCAGCATTACCATCTCAGGAAGGTGGACAATAATGTGGACATCTCTCGTGATGATCCCTGGTGGAGACCGAGGACATTGTGCTTGGAGAGGTGTAGTCATGGTGGTGAGTGGGTGGATATGGCTGAACTGCTGCTGAGGAGGACCGATATACTAAAACGTCCCATATTGCATGCCTTCCTCCAGATGCTACCACTAGTCACCAGAGATGGGGGTAATATTGGGTAGAGCATTACAGAACACCCCCAGAAAAATGGTGAAGCCTGAAACCCCCCAGGTTGCCTTTAAGCTCCATGACCAGCCCCAGCTAATATCAGAGGAAGTCTGGAGGGCTGAGGAGTAGGTAGCAGACATTTTGTGGATGTGGGGCACTGAGTAGGTGTGCCATAGGATGATGCAGGGACCCAAAAAGAATGAAACAGTATTAGGACCCAAAACAGATCCTAGGCAGACACCAGAGGTTACCTCAGACTACTGTGAGTAATCACTATGTATTTTAACATACTCACATCTATGACTAAGCCATTCAGTAATGTACAGACTGATATTTAATCATTGAGTTTATTATGGTAGTATGTTGTGGGTCTATCTTCAGTCCTCGAATGGAAAAAGCATTGAACGGCATGTTTCATTGAACATGCTGCTCATCAAACCATTCGAGTAAGATTGCATTATGGTAGGGATCAGAAAATTTGCCCTTTCCCCACTGTAATGTGATCTTGGAGTTGGTATATATATATATATATATATATATATATATATATATATATATATATATATATATATATATATATATATATATATATATATATAATTAGTGGGGGGCAACACTAATAACACTGACTCATGTTGTTAGATGTAGCAGTATTATGTTTAATGTGTAATAGGGGCAGCAAACACATCTCAAAGCATTTACCTAAATTTAAGGTCAGGCTAATTTCAGCAGTAATTACTGATAACATGGTAACATCCACCCTTATGTATAGGAACAGCAGAAGCCAGTCTCCAATAATCGGGAACAATACTGTTCTTTAAAAAAATATTGAATAGTACTGCTTATGGGCTGATCATATACTCTGAAAGACTACAGATGAAACATCCATGAATTAATTCAGGGCCAGTACCACTATTACCATTCTCCCTGTGTAAAGCTAAAATAATCAAATATTCACTAATTATTGGGCATATAATGGATGTTTTATCAGGGATGTAATTGTCAGTGAGATGTACAAACTCTGATAAAAATCACAGGATGCAGTAAGCATTTATGGATGCAGCATTGGTACTATCACATATAAAATTACTTTTATTCAGTATTTTATCCAGTATTGGGCCAAGTCAATTATAAATGTTATTTATTTATATTTTATAACTATTTATGCCTTTAAAATAGTTATAAAACTTCTTGGTATCAGCATTCAAAGATAATGGCACTTCATATGCTGATCATGATTTTCTAAATGCATTGTATTTTTTCCTTAGTAATTTTGATAATTTATTATTTCACCAAGGTGGTAAAGTATGTCGTTAAAGAGTCATCCTAGTCTTTGTACCTCTATCCAATATTTGTAAACATTGTCTCTTGAATGAGGGCCATGGCTAAGCTGGCATAGGCCAATTTAAAGATGTCAGATTCTTTTGCCATTGACTCATCATAAAGCCTGGTGCAGACATAAGATGTAATTTTCAGTTTAGAGGTATTAATATACAAATCCACAATAAATTCAAAGGCAGAATGATCTGAATTTCCAAGGGGGGGGGTCAAAGATTTTATATTATGAATTTTCCAACAAATGTTAAAAAGCAGTAGATCTAAGATACTGGAGTTTCTAGTGGAAAAATCAGTCATTTGTACCAAACTATGTGAAGTCATTAAATCATGCAGTTCATTTCCAATACAAGTGTTACAGATGCCTGCAGATCAATTAATATCTGGGCACTTGAAGTCTCCTAAGATTTCAAGTTATCCAAATTCCACCTATCAGCAATAGGCCTTAAGTAAAAATTGTGCTGCTCATTATTCATCATGTTTATGATAATTACAAATAATATTTATAGGTTCATAGTTTCATAGGTAGGTACTAGGCTATCGGCCCTGGGGCCTATACAAGCCCAGCCAAAAAAGTACTCCGGCTTTTGCCACCCAAGAAAATTATTACTAGGTTAAATAAGAATTATTTAAAAACTAGGTATTTCAGTAGCATAGTAATTTTGCTGGAATAGATTAATGCATGAATATCGACTCCCCTCCTCGAGAGGTCTCACCTCTCAAAAATTCAGACTTATTCAGTCCTGAAACGTGATTGTCATTACACTGCTATTCTTCTGTAATAGTCACAATAAAAGAATATAATTGTTTAGATAAAGCAACAAGTTTGTCAATCTTTTTCTTGAGACAATGTGCATTGCACAATAAAGTTTTAATCAGTCAGTGAGTCTCACAGTCTAACCAAAGACATGTTCAAAATTAAACTTGTACTCTACAAAGTTTTTCACCATCTCAGAAAATGTTTTAATTAGTAATTTACCATCAAAAAAGCTTGGTCAGAAATTATCCCCATCACACAGTCCAGAATTACTCAAAAACTCATTCCAAGACTTAATTAAATCAGTATCCTTACCCACACAAAACTCCCTTAAGCAATTTTTGAATAATAGTACCCCTGGATGTTGATAATAACCAAGTCTAGGAGAAGACAAGATTTTACTAAGGCAGAGGTAAACATGAAAAGTGTTGCAAATTCTAAATATATTATCAACTTTCAGATATAAAGGAGGCAAGTATCAATCAGATGCAACACAGAAAGAGAGAAATGACCACTTGTTCTGTAACTTTTTCATTTTGAAACGTAAATGTCATTAAGGCTAACCCCACTAAGAATGGATACTATAACAGTTTCCCTGTTAATGTTGATCAAATACCAAATTGTTTTCTTGATCGTAGAATAACAAACACTCCTCCTGTTACAGGTTCGTGAGGGACAGGCTTCCACAGTCATATCAAAGTCAATAATTGGAGGCTCTGTGTTTTAAATGTCTAAGTTATTTTCTGGGCTAATATTCAGAGACCTGATTCTGCCTGCATTTCTCATTATGTCAGCATCTACAGGCATATGATTTAATGTCAAAATAGAGGAGCCATTGGTGTTAGTTCTTTGACATATTTTGACTCAGGAGTAAAAAATTAATCGCTGTCTCAATTTACATAGACTGATTGACGTATCTGAATGCAGTACTTACAAGATATGCAAAAGTAATCAACACATGGCATTAAATGAGGTGCTAAAAGTCACACTGAATCTTACTATCATTAACTGCAGGAAAGCCATTCTTATCTGGAGACTTAACTCTGCACCAAAAGTTTTCTAAAATACCCACATCTCCAGGTTAGTGGCACAGCATGATGCCCCAGAGATCATCCATGCGCAACTATCAGCAGGCAAAACTACATTTCAAGTCGTAGCCTGTTATAGATCGCCCACCATGTCCCAAGATGCTCACTCAGCATTCCTTGAGGCATTGGAAAATATAAAGGTCCTACCCAACACCATAATTTTGGGTGATTTCAACTACCCTGGTATAGACTGGGCAAACTACCAAAGTTCTAACTCCTATGCCCAGCGGTTCATAGAATTTATAAATTCAAATGCCCTTGAACAACTGGTATGTTCTCCCACTAGAGGGGACACCATATTGTATTTAGTCATCACAAATATGGGCGCCCATTGTACCACACCCGTTATCACTCCCTCTCTGGTCAGATCAGACCACAAACTGATAACCCTGGATGTCCTCACCCCTCCACCTCCCCCAGTCAAAGAAACCATTGTAAAAAACCTTTCCAAAGCAAACTTCAAACTACTTCCGTCAGAAGTGGAAAGCTTCACTATTCCCTTGCAGAAGGATAATGATATCCAGGATGCAGAATCCTACACCAAGGCACTTTATGTACAGATTCAGGATAGCATGGACCGTGCTATCCCAAATAAAACCAAGACTCCTTCCTCAAGCAAGAAGAAACCAGTCTGGTGGACCCCGGCCATAAGCAAACTATACAATAAAAGGAGGAGACTTATACAAAAAAAGACCAAATCTCAAGTAGAAAAATCATCCCTGATTAGCATTAGTAAGAAATTGAGGGCCCTCATAAAGTCAACTAAAGCCAATTTCGAAAAGAAAGTTGCCAAGGTTGCCAAGGATAACCATAAGGCCTTCTATGGTTACGTCAAAAACCTAAATGGCAACGCTCAGGTCTGTTCTGAGCTAGTACAAAATGGAACAAAATACACTGACCCCACTGACATTGCCAACATCTTGGCTGATAGATTCAGTGCAAATCCCCCCCCCACCACCACCAACTACAGGGCCTATTACTATTCCAGGGGATTGTGTAACTCCAATTATTACTGATACGTTGTTAATAAGGCTCTATATAAAGCTAAAAACACTGCCTCCATGGGACCAGATGGTGTCCTGGGCTGTGTCATACGCTAGCTCCAAAATGAATTAACCCCGCATCTGAATACCCTGTTCAGTCTCAGCATCTCGACAGGATATATGCCCATAGAATGGCGCACAGCAACGGTGGTTCCACTGCACAAGGGTGGGGCCACAACCTACCCTGGGAACTACCGACCAATAAGCCTGACCAGTCTGATCTGTAAGGCAATGGAGCGAATCATTATGGAACTCATAAATGGAGAGATTGGGAACCTCCAAACACTTGCCCCCTAACCGTTCAACTTCGTCAAGGGCAGATCATGCCTCCTGAACCTGGTGGACTTCTTTGAGACAGTTACTCAGGCTATAGATAAGGGAAAGGAGGTACACACGGCTTACTTTGACCTTGCTAAAGTATTTGACACCATTCCCCATTCGGGTATTATTGATAAACTCACCAACCTGGGCATAAACCCCTACGTCACAAGATGGATTGCAAACTGGCTCTCAGACAGATACCACAAAGTAAGAGTAGCGGGATCTATGTCCGAATCCAGACCAGTAACGAGCGGTGTGCCTCAAGGCTCTGTCCTGGGGCCCCTCCTGTCTGGCATATACTTCTCAGAAGTACAGGCAAGCATTGAAGGGCTGTGGCTGACCATGTTTGCAGATGACTGCAAACTGGGTGCTATAATGGAGTCTCCAGCCGACATGGATATCCTCTAGAAGGGCCTTAATGAGACTGATGCATGGTGTCAAAGCCATGGTCTCAAGCTAAATGCTAAAAAATGCGTAGTAATCCCCTTTGGAAAAAACAGAGTACCCGTGAACTACCACATAGGTGGTAACCCCCTGAAATCTGAAGAAGTAATAAGGGATCTAGGGACCCAAGTAGATAGTCAGCTTTCCTTTGATAACCATGTTGCCAAGGTGGTCAGAAAATCCTTCTATGTGACCCATCTGATCACAAAAGGGTTCACATCAAGATCTAAGGATGTAGTGGTGCCCCTCTGCTCTTCCCTCATCAGACCCATTATTGAGTACAATGCACCAATTGGAATGTACCTGGCTAGGCATCTCCAGCAGCTGGAGAGACCACAGGGGTACCTCACTAAGAGGATTACTGGCCTCAAACAGTTGCCCTATGCAGCACGATTGAAAAAACTAAGGCTTTTCTCTGTTGTATACTGCCTTCTCAGATGCGATCTCTGTCTAACATACAGAGCCATGTCCAACCCAGAACTGTTGAACATGCTCCATCTTAGCAAAACCAAATCCACTCGAGCTACACTCTCTAGGGATATAAACCTCAGCACAACAATGAATAGAACAGGCTGGAGGGATAGATTCCCTTCGCAAAGACTTCCCTTGCTATGGAACAAGGTCCCTATCTACATAAGACAGAGCCCCTTACTATCACTCTTCAAGAGGAACCTTGATGAGTGGATGGGTAACAGAAAGTTCACACCAGGGATCATACCAACAGCTCTACTAGATAGGGGCCAAGGGTACTAGCTGCTAGAGCAAGGGCCTAGGCAACCAACCAAAGGGGCGGTGAATACCGCACAACGTGGCTGGGCTAATATATGCCTTCGGGCAGATAGCCCAGTACCTACCTATGAACCTATGAACCTATAAAACCTACCAGTTGTGTTTCTGAATCTTCAAGGGCTCTGTATTTATTTCAAATAGTGAATTCATTGTATTTGAATATAAGTCTCTGTGAAACCCAAACATGCTGCATTTACAACACTAAAAAAGTGCTCCCTTATCAATTAAAGACTGAACCTATCCCTGTGCCAAATGGTCTACCATTCTGTCATATGGTTAAAACAGCCCCAGTCTTTAAACATGAAAAGATAGTACAAGATACCCTTGTACTTTTCATGTGTATTGCACTAGAAACCTTGCTATTCACAACTATGTATGTTTAAATACAAATCAAAACCTTTTTATAGTATCCTACCTGTGGCCGCTATTAGAGACAGACTGGGAAACCAAATAAGCTATAACTCTTTGGTTCACCTTGCAAAGTGATTTACGAATACAGCACAAAAACAAAGCTCACCCAAGCCCTTCTGGTATTGTTTGAGTTTAAACATAGTGTTTCATGAGTTCATTGTTACTAACAGTTGTCTCTTCTGTGTTAAAGACAAAATTACTAATCCGTATGTGAAGTAAATAAGTTATAATACCAGACAAATGCAATAAAAGTCAATAATTTGAAGGTGCACCAGCATGACAGATAAAGTATTTACTTACTATTTATAAAAAAATCTTGAAAATCCCTCAGACTTTTTTCACTACACCTCACTACTCCTGGGATCATGCAAAGATAAGCAAAGTATGTCTTTGCATCTTCACAGCTATGTGAGACATGAAATCCCTGCTTATCTGTTATCCACATAAGAGGAATGTGTTTTAAAGTCAGGGTGGCTTCCTGTTAGTCATTACATCCACCAGTTAGGGGATTACACAGTATGGCTCTAGGAAAAGAAATACAGAATAAAGCAGCCTGTTCCCCAAATCTTTAAGGAGAAGATCTTAGGAAGTTACTGCGCTAATGTCTCTAGGGCCCTTACAAGCCTAGCCAAGTTCTACCCTTATTTCCATGATCAACACCTATTGTCCCTGTCCAAGAGGGACACAGGTGGAATGCCTGAATTTACAGTTACCCATCCCATCATCCAAATTGTTTTTGAAGATGGCCAATTAGGTGCTCTGTTTGACATGAAGTGGGAGTCTGTTCCAGAGGTATGGTAACCTCTAGGAAACAAATCTGTCCCTCCAGCAGGTTCTATTAATGTCACATACCAGTTAAGGTCTTTAGAGCAAGTAACTCGTATACCATTTGACTTGCAGATATGCAGCATTTCCAGTAAAGCAGGGTCAGAGATTGCCTTATATGCAAGGCAAAGATTACCTCTGAGTAGTCTGTATGAAACAGAATAAAGTGACTGTAATTTCAGATGATCCACACAGGACAGATGCTGAAAACCTTGAATTTTCCTCGTGAGGAAATTGTGGTCTCTTCAATTGCTGCAGGTGCTTGGAACGGTACATACCAAAAGGGCCTTTGTACTCAATTATTGGCATGATAAGGAAGAGTACAGGGAGTTTATAATTTCTTTTTTTTTCTGGAGGCAATGCCCTTACTTATGAGAGGAACAATACAGAATGCCCTTCTTACCACTGTGGAGACATGATGAACAAAGGTAAGGTTGCTGTCAACCTGTGTACCCAAGTCTCTCACCACTGAGTGCATACTTATAGCAGGAATATCGCTCATACCAAAAGGGATAATAATACATTTGTTTACATAGAGTTTAAGGCCATGACTTTGGCACCAATCATTTGTTTGTGTAAGACCCTCTTGTAGGATGTTGACATAATTTTGAGATTCTACGGCTGCTCCCGGTTTGCAGTCATCAGCAAACTTTGTCAGCCACAGACCTTTAGTTTTTGCTTGTACTTTGGAGAAATAGATTCCAAACAGTAGAGGTCCCAGGACTGATCCCTGTGGAGTCAGTGACCCATCTAAAGATAAAAGGGTTGATACCTAGGTGGGTAAGGCTGTCAATGATGCCTGAGTGTGGGATAGTGTCAAAAGCCTTAGCTAAGTCTAGGTAGGCTGTGTGCACGGATTTCCCCTCATCCAGGGCCTTGGTGATTGTCTCAAAGAAGTCCACCAGGTTTAACAGGCATGATCTCCCTTTGACTAATCCAAACTAAGTAGGGTCAAGTGTTTGGAAATTACCTGTATCTTGTTGATAATGTTCATGATGATTCACTCCATGGCCTTGCAGATAAGGCTAGGCAGGCTAATAGGTCTATAGTCCCCAGGCTCAGTGAAAGCACTACCTTTGTGCAAGGAAATACAGTGGCCATTTTCCATTCAGCTGGGATGAAGCAGGTGCTTAGACAGTGTTTGAAAAGAGTACCCAATGGTGTTGCTAATTCTTGTTGAAGTCCATGTAGGATGCAGCCTAGGATGTTTTCAGGTCCCATAAATGCCGTGTTTTTGACCTTAGCGAGGGCGTTTACAATGTGCTTTTTAGGGATACAAGGTAGGGTACAGGTGGAAGGGATGTCATGGGGTACGTGTAGCAAGGACAGGGGAGTGAAGTTTTCACAGAACCTGTAGGCCAACAGGTTAGCTATGTCCACAGACTCAGTATATGTGGTGTCATTAACTATCAGTTTGGCACAAATCTAGGCCTTTCCTTTTAGGTTAAGGATGTAACTAAAGAACACCATATGGTTGTCTTTAGTTGAGGAAGCTAATTTGGATTCATAGTTTGCTTTGGAGGATTTCACAACAAGTCTTATTTGCTTGTTTAAGCTGAGGAGGGGAGTGTTTCCGCTTTAGGGCTTGCTGCCTCTTATTCTTAGATAGCAATTTCTTCCTCTTACAGTAAAGCCTAATAATGGCAGTTGTCCACCAGGCAGGTTTGCTCTTCCTTGAGAAGCTTATTTTGTTCCTATCAGGTACGGCCAAATCAATGCAGTTGTAAAGGTGCTTGTATACAGCATTGGTGTAGAACTCGGCATAGTTGCCAGTTCCATCTGAAGGGGAAGGTGCAGTGAAGCTATTTATACCATCCCGTAAGAGGTTATAATCTGCTTTGGAGAAGTTTTTTAGTTTAGTTGCTGCTGAGGGGTCAGGTGTGATAGTTACTTTGAATGAGACTGATTTGTAGTTAGATCTCACCAGGGAAGACCTCACAGTGGGAGTCCCCATATTGATAAGCACTAGATCCAGGATGTTGGCACCCTTGTGGGGGTGTCAACCATCTGGTCCAGGGCATTGGAGATAATAAATGTGTGGAACCTTTGGGCAAGTGAGTTTGAGCATGAGTAATTTACCCAGTCAATGGATGGGTAGTTAAAGTCTTCCAAAGCCATGGTGTTTGGATATATTCTGATAAAGTCAAGTAGATCCAAATAGGCAGAGTGGGAATCCTAATTCATGGAGGGGGTCCTGTAGCTGGCAATGACTTGAATAGGTGTCCTGCCAACAGTTAATTGCACTTGAAGTATCTCCAGGGAGTCATACTGTTTAACCAATCAGAAGGTGTATTTATCTTTAATAAATATTGATACACCACCTCATTTAGTTTTCACTCCTTCAGTTTGTGGTCTGAGCGTGTGGAAGGAGGTGTAACCTGGTATGGCTTGGGTGCTCTCCACAGTCTTGAACCAGGTCTCTGTGACTGCACAAATGTCTGCGTCTTCCAAGGTAAGGACTGCTTCTAGTGAGTGCAGTTTCATATTAAGACACCTAGCATTTAGCAGCATAACTTTGAGGTTGCTTTTAGATGGAGTTTTTACATCGGGAATTTTGTCCTTGAGATACTGCCTGAAAAAGGCACTATGGGGGTGGCAAGAGCCTTAGCCAGTAGCCAAACTCCCAAGGTTCATTGGTTCATAGGTGTGTACTAGGCTAATGGCCCTGGAGCCTTTACAAGCCTAGCCCATAGGATTACAGTGGCATCGTGCCACCTAACCTTAGTTTCCAGTGCCTCTGTTGAGTAGAGCCACTGGAGTGATCCCCGTGATAAAATTTTCTATTTCCCATCCACTCATCAAGATTTCTCTTGAAGAGGGCCAGTGAGGTGCTCTACTTGACATGTATGGGAAGTCTATTCCATAGCATGGGCAGTCTCTGGGTTATAAACCTGTCCCTCCAGTATGTTCTGTTGATTGTTGTAATGAGGTTGAGGTCTCTGGAGCATGTGGTGTGGAGGGATTGGGATTTTTCTAGATGTAGCATTTCTAACAGAGCTGGGTCAGACATGGCTTTGTAAGTCAAGCAGAGATCGCATCTAAGTAGGCGATATGAGACAGAAAATAGTTGGAGTTTTTTGAGTCTGTCCATACAGGACAAGTATTTAAGGCCTAGGATCCTCTTTGTGAGGTACTTTTGCGGCCTCTCCAGTTGTTGCAGGTGTCTAGTGAGGTACATGCCAAATGGGGCATTGTACTCGATGATTGGCCTAATGAGGGAAGAGTAGAGAAAGACAATGACCTCTTTCTTCCTGGATGCAAAACCCTTAGTAATGAGATGTGCCAAATAGAAGGACTTTCTGACCACAGTGGCAATGTGGTGGTCAAAAGAGAGGTTGCTGTCAAACTGTGTTCCCAGATCTCTTGTAATGCCTTCTGTGTTCAGTGGACTATCATCGATGTGGTAATTCAAGGGAACCAGTTTTTCCCAAGGGGGATGACAACATATTTTTTGTCATTGAGCTTAAGGCCATGGTTCTGACA
The DNA here is from genome assembly GCF_019279795.1 of Protopterus annectens. Lineage (NCBI taxonomy): Eukaryota > Metazoa > Chordata > Ceratodontiformes > Protopteridae > Protopterus > Protopterus annectens. The sequence goes on from NC_056745.1 coordinate 700,049,619, forward strand.
CCAGTTGTTGGTCTCAGTGAGCCCTTTCTGTAGGATGTCAGCATCACTTGGGGAGTTAGTAATAGCTCCCAACTTGCAATCGTCTGTGAATTTTGTCAGCCAGAGTCCCTTCGTGTTGGCCTAGACTTCAAAGAAGTAGATACCAAACAGGAGAGGACCCAGGAGTGAACCTGTGGGACTCCACTTGTGACTGATCTGCAGTCTGACTTGGAGTCAGCTACTTTTCCCACTATGGGTTCTATCTGTGATCCAGTTTGCAACCCACCTACTGATATAGGGGTCGATGCATAGCTTAGTGAGTTTTTCTATGATTCCTGAGTGGGGAATGGTATCAAAGGTCTTGGCCAGATCAAGGTAGGCTGTAGTGACTGACTCAAAGAAGTCGACCAAGTCTAGCATGCATGATCTACCCTTCACAAAACCAAACTGTGTAGGATCCAGAGTTTGGAGATTCCCTATATCCTTGTTTATTAGGTCCATGATGATGCGTTTCATAGCTTTGCATATCAGACTTGTCAGGCTAATGGGGAGATACTTCCCAGGGTCTGTAGTCGCTCCTCCTTTGTGGAGAGGGATGACTGTAGCAGTGCGCCATTTGGTAGGGACAAAGCCTGAGGTGAGGCTGTGATTGAACAGGGCACAAAGGTAAGGTGCCAGTTCACTCTTTAGTTCATGTAGAACACATCCAGAGATATTGTCAGGTCCCATAGAAGCCGTACTCTTGGCCTTGGACAATGCTGATGTTCATAGTGTTACACTGCTGCAGTCATCACACTTGGGTTATCTGCCGTCAGGCGGTCCCGCAGTCGGCCCGAGTTCCAAAGTCTTGGTCCGGTGTCGGTTGCTGTCTCTTCTTCCCTGATGTCAGTGCGACAGGGGTATAAAAGAGGCAGCCAATGCCATTTTCCCCAGTCTTTCTTGCCGTGCGGTGCCCGAAGCAGAAGCAGTTCGCAAGTGCCGGTTGGCCGACTCCCGAGATTTTCAAATCGAAGACCAAAGTCTTCAATAAAGCTAAGTACCCTGTTGGGGAACCTTTTCTTGCCTCAGTCCGATGTCAGAAAAAGTTAATAATAGCATTTCTTGTGGGAAGCAAATACCTCATAAGGATTTTCATTCTTATTGTATCCCTTGCCTAGGCCCAGACCACGACGTCACAGGTTGTCGGTTTTGTGCTAGGTTTAACAAACGAACTATTAAACGTCGGTTTGATTTTGCCCGACATTATTTTGGTAGAAAATTTAATTATACCGTGCCGTCGGAGCAACCGACGACCGGGATGCATAAAAAGCGCAAAGATAAGGACAGGCAGCCGAGACCCAAACCAGACACCGAGGCCTCTCCTAGGCTACTCGCCGGTTCTCCGGTTTTCAGTGAGGCGCCTACGCAGTCCTTGACGACCGCTGATTTATAACCCCAGCCTGCATCCGACTCCAAAGCGGAGATTGCAGGGCCTCCACAGCCTTTATCTTTAGGCCCTTCCGACTCCATGGCTGAAGGGGATTCTGGTGCAGTTGAAAGGCCGTCAGTTGCTGAAGGTGTCTTCAGACCGACTACACTTACTATTAAATCCTTTGCAAAACTGAAAACTCCATTAAAAGTAAGGAAGCCTGTACAGCAGTCTCCAGTGCAAGGCCCCATGCCTAAGAAACAGATGCTTAAGATGGCCGAAGACTTAATTATCCTAATCAGGGGCTCCCATCCCCCACCTGACAAAAGGCCTAGACAGGAGGAGGACTACGCTCCCTCTGACCAGGTTTCCATTACCTCAGATTCTTCTGAGGAACAAGAGTACTCTTTTCCCCCTTATGAAGACTCTGATGCTGAAGAGTCTATTCCTTCAGCATCTCCCCCAGAAGACTACTCTTTTGGGGAAACTTTACATACATGAGGGAACATTTCCACTGGGAAGGCCAGGATTACTCTGATTCTAAGAAAAGGCTCAGAGAGTTCCTCTTACTACCCCAGCACAGACCCCTTGCTATTCCACCTGTGTTAGACATTGTGGATGATGTTTATTCAGAATCTAGCCTTAACCCAGATTCATTGCCTCCTGCACCAGCCAAACCAGACAGATACTACAGAGTCCCTGACTCACATAAATTCCTATATAAAAGCCCTGTTGCTGACCCAGAAACCATTTCCCAGGGTCCCAGAGGGGATATTGCTAAAAATCCTGTACCGTCTGAAAGGGATTCTAGAGCACTAGACAGATGGGGAAAGAAAGTATATACCTTAGCTACTCTAGCTATGAGGGCCTTAAATTGCCAGTTTCACATGCTGAAATATCAACAATATTTGATGTCTCAATTAAAACAAAAAATGAGCACACAGACAGAGCAGCCTGAAATGCAAGATTTGTTGCATGCAGCAGAACAAGTGGGAAAACATACTTTGCAATGTGTATTTGATTCATTGGAAGCCTCTTGCAGAGCAGCTGTAACAGGGTCTGTCATTAGTAGGCATGCTTGGTTAAAAGAACAAACTTTACCTGATCATGTTAAAGCAAAGTTATTGGATGCACCCTTACAGCAGGATGTTTTATTTGGTGTGAAAGCAGAAGAGATTTTAAAGAAAATGGAGGATAAGGCAAAATCTATGCAGACAGTCAAGGATTTTTTTACAGTTTCAACCCCCTCGTTTCAGCAGAAATTGGCCAACCAAAAACCTGGTCCTTTCCAACTTCTGACAGACCACAGAGGGGGCAAATACAGACGCCCAAGGGGCAGAGGTCAGCCACAAGGCTCTTACAAGCCACAACAATGGGGTGCCACAACCCAGAAAGGAGGAGAAGACAGGTCTCAAACTATCAGAAGACAATCACAATGACTTACCCCTCAGACTGCCAAGCAAATCACTCTTGGCAGCTCCCTTGGGAGGAAAACTTGCACTTTTTGCAGACAATTGGCACATCATCACAAAAGAAAAATGGGTCCTAAATATTGTAACTCAAGGATACAGGTTCCACTTTCACACTTTACCAAGGATAAAAGGAATGCCAAACCTGCCATCAAATCAATGGACAGAGGCTCAAAGACAAATTACAGCACTCATGGACATGAGAGCCATTCAACAGGTTCCTACACATGAGCAAGGACAAGGATTTTACTCAAGACTCTTTCTGGTTCCCTGAAAGGACAAAGCCTGGAGACCCATTTTGGACCTTTCAGTTCTAAACACATACCTGGAAGTACCGAAATTCAAGATGCTCACACTACAGCAACTTCTTCCCATGCTGGGCAAGAAGGCTTGGCTAGTAACGTTGGACCTCAAGGAGGCATACCTGCATGTCCCTATCAGACAAAAGTGCAGAATATACCTCCGATTTATAGCAGGTACAACTCATTACCAATTCTCTGCACTGCCCTTTGGCTTATCTACTGCGCCCAGGGTCTTCACAAAATGCCTGGCACCAGTAATTGCATACTGCAGACAAAGAGGAATCCAAATATATCCATACCTGGACGACTGCCTTATTCAAGCAGACAGCAAGGACATTCTTTTAAAACATCTGGCGTTTGTAAAAAACCTACTAAGTTGCCTAGGGTACACAGTAAATGAAAAAAAGTCAAAACTAGTGCCCTCACAAGACATAATATTCCTGGGTGCCAGCTTAAATACAACGGCCCAGATGGTTTATCTCACGCCAGACAAGCAAGGACAACTGACTCAATACTTCAAAATGATGGCAACAAAGACCCAACTCCCTGCAAGAAAAATTCTGCAGGCCTTGGGATTCATGGCATCTTGCATACTACTAATACCATATGCCAAACTGCATATGAGGAAATTACAATGGTACCTGAAAAGCGTATGGACTCAACACAGCCACAGCTTGGAAACAATAATACCACTAATTCCCTGCCTTCAACAGGAGTTTCTATGGTGGGCTCAGGCATATCACCTCAACAAGGGTCAGCCTTTCACCTTGCCCACAGCAAGGCAAACAATGACAACAGATGCATCGGATTACGCCTGGGGAGCACACATGGCAGGACAGTGTATTCAGGGCAAATGGTCTGCAGATCAAATGCATCTCCACATCAATCAAAAAGAGATGCTAGCTGTACAAAATGCCCTAACAGCTTTCAAGGACCTCCTACATTCAGGACAACTTCTAATAAAGATGGACAACACCACAGTGATGTGGTACATAAACAAAAAAGGGGGCACACATTCCTACCCCCTATACAGGCAAGCAATGACCTTGTGGAACACAGCACTGACCTACCAAGTTCAACTACAAGCACAATTCCTGCCAGGAAAGAAAAATACATTGGCAGACAAACTAAGCAGAAATATCATGGATCCTCACGAGTGGAAACTAGTCCCACAAGTATTCACAATGATAACTCAAAAATAGTGGAGCCCAGACATAGATTTGTTTGCCTCCCCCCAAAACTACCAACTGTGAAAGTTTTGCACAAGGACATACCACACACTAGCTTGGAAAGTGGACGCCCTCTCATTCAGTTGGAAAACACTAACAGTGTATGCCTTTCCACCGCTGCCTCTTCTGGCAAAGGTGCTGCTAAAAGCCAGATTAGAGAGGCCACAAATGATACTCATTGCTCCAGACTGGCCACGCCAACACTGGTATCCAATATTAAGGACCATGGCTCAAGGCCCACCATGGATTTTACCTCATATTCCTCACTTGCTGACTCAGCAAAACAATCAGATTCTACACAGCCAGCTCAAGACTTTAAATTTGGCTGCATGGCAAATTATCTAAACAGCCAGTCAACACTTCTCTCTACAGCTGTTATGGATGTCATTCTGGAGGCCAGGAGACCCAGCACCAGGAAAACCTACTCAGACAAATGGAAAACATTCTGCGCCTGGAACCAGGCTAAAGGCCAAAATCCCCTTGTCCCAAATATTCCTCAGATTCTGCAATATTTAACTGAGATGTTGCACAAAGGCCTTTCCTTTTCAACTATAAAGATCCACGCTAAACTGCCCTGCTGCTAGCAATATCTTCAGCATGAAGAGTCTCAGAGCTACAGGCCCTAATGGCAGTGGAGCCTTTCATCATTTTTCATCAAGACAGAGTCTCTTTACGAACTAACCCTTCCTTTATGCCAAAGGTAGTATCCAGTGTGGCTCTAAACCAAACCATTCATTTTCCCACCTTTTATCCAAACCCCCAGAATAAAGGGGAAAGGCTCCTACACTCTTTGGACATTCACAGGCAATTACGTTTCTACTTGGATAAAACAAAGGTTTTCAGAAAATCTGATCAGCTCTTTGTATCCTATGCTGCAGGATCTCAAGGAAAGCCTATATCAAAACAGACCATTTCAAAATGGATAGGACATTGTATCCGTTTCTGCTACACACACCATGGGAAACCTGTACCTGGTAACATTAGGCCTCATTCCACCAGGGCTACAGCAACATCAGCAGCCTTCCTCAGAAGGGTACCAACCAAGGATATTTTGGAAGCTGCAACTTGGAGTTCAGTGCACACCTTCACCAAGCACTACCACTTACCTCTATACTCAAAAACCAGAGCTGGCTTTGCCACTGCAGTTTTGCAGGGCCTATTAGCTTCTCTAAACCCTGTTTAGTACCAACCGCCCAGCCTTAGCTTTGGGATTCAACCCAAGTGTGATGACTGCAGCAGTGTAACACGATGAACATAGTACAGTTTTGTACCTACCATAAATGTAGATGTTCGAGTGTTCACACTGCTGCAGTCCAGGTTACCCTCCCACCTTCCCCTCTTCTTACCTGGGTTTTATCTATAGCTCCCTGTTTAGACAATCTCTAAGATGTATTTCTATATGGTGTATTTGCTTACAGCTGTAGCTATTGTTTTCTACTTCTGTAATTTACTTAGGATTATGTATTACCTTCCTATTTGGGGGCACCTGACATCTGGGGCAAGAAAAACTGAACAAAATGGCGTCGGCTGCCTCTTTTATACCCCTGTCGCACTGACGTCAGGGAAGAAGTGACAGCAACCGACGCCAGACCAAGACTTTGGAACTCGGGCCGACTGCGGGACCGCCTGATGGCAGATAACCCAAGTGTGATGACTGCAGCAGTGTGAGCACTCGAACATCTACATTTATGGTAGGTACAAAACTGTACTTTTTAACCTGTGCAGCAGTAATACTGGGTGCCTGGCAATCTACTGATATTGTGATTGGTTCTTTGGGGGGGGTTAAAGTTGGCACTGAATCTGTTGGCCAGTATATTGTCAATATCTGTTGACTCGGTATAGGAGGTACCATTGTGCAGTAGCTCAGAGCAAATATGGGTGTTGCCATGGAGATTCTTTACATAACTATAGAAGGCCTTGTGGTTGTCTTTACTATCTGCTGCAATTCTTTTTTCATAGCTAGCTTTAGAGGATTTAATGAGGGATCTCAACTTTTTGTTGAGGCTGATAAGAGAGTCTTTCCAGTCTTAGGACTTTACCTTATTCCACATCAGTTTCCTCTTTCTGTTATAGAGTTTGCTTATGGCAGGGGACCACCAGATTGGCTTCCTTTTTTTGGAGTAGAGCGTCTTGGTTCTATTGGGTATGGAGAGATCCTTCCATTTGTGTACGTGTTTTTACAGTGCACTGGTGTATGATTTGGCAGTCATGCAACATTTCTCCGTTTGCATGGGTGCTGTGAAGTTAGCCACCACTGTTTTTAGGAGCCCAAAGTTAGCTTTGGAAAAGTTTTTCATGGTGGTTACCATTGCGGGGGGGGGGGGGGTGGATTTCCAAGGTGATTAGTTTGTGGTCGGATCTAAGCAGGGAGGAACTGACTACTGGTGTAGAGCAACAGTTGCCCATGTTAGTAATGACCAGGTGAAGGATGTTGCTACCTCTAGTGGGGGTAAGAACGAGCTGACCCAAGGCATTGGCATTAATGAATTCCAGGAAACGTTGGGCAAGTGTATTGGTACATGAGTAGTTTTCACAGTTAATAGAGGGGTAGTTGAAGTCACCCAGTATGAGAGTGTTAGGTTGGACCCTAATATTCTTGAGGGTGCTTAGGAACGTGGAGTGTGAGCCTTGAGACATGGTTGGGGATCTATAGCAGGCTATGATCTGAATTGATGTCTTACCCAATGTTAGCTGCATCTGAAGTATCTCAGATGCATTATGTTGGGCTGCCAGTCTAGTGGTGTGCGCATCCTTTATGAATTTGGAAACACCACCGCCATTGGAGCTTCGGTCCAAGTTCTGGGGCCGAAAGGTGTGGAATGAGTTATAGCCTGGTAGTGCAGGGGTGCTGTCTGCTGCCTTGAACCCAGGTCTCTGTTACAGCACAAATGTCAATGTTCTCCATTTTAAAAAGTGCTTTGAGCAAGTGCATTTTGAGATTTGGACTTCTAGCTTTGAGCAGCATGACCCTCATATTGCATTTGTTTGTAGCTGTTACGGTGGTAATTTGGTCTTTGGAAAACCACCTAAAAAGGGTGGCAAATGAAGACCATCTCTGGCAAAGCATCAAGGTCTGTCGATCATGTCATCCCAGGCTGACAGATACTGGATCCCCTTAGAATAACACCAAAAACTAAGCCAATTATTGAATTCAATGATTTTTTGTTTGCATTGAGGTATCATCCTAGGTGAATGTAAAATGCTGCTTAAGCTTAGGAACATACTTGCCTGAGACACATAGTCCGAGAACTCAGTCATGTCTCTCTTCATATAGTCCAGAGAGGTGCGTCTCAAGTTGTTCACACCAACATGAACTATGACGGTGTCATAACAGTACCCGTTGTTGAGAGACTTGCGTGCATGTGTGATATGGTGGATCCTGGCACCTGACAGACAGCTGACTGTCACCTTTTCCTTATCCAGCCTGGTGAGAGGGGCTATGTGTGTCTCTCGATGGAATCACCTATGACTAATATATTTGGTTTTGTGTTTTGCCTTAAGGGGAAGCACACAAAGAAAAGAAAGAAAATAACTGAAAATCCAGTGAGGGAAGCAGGCTCATCCTTTCAATGTATCTCACTGAAACAGTTGGTTGACAGGGACATGTTTTTAAGTCGGTGGTGAATTCCTATTGGTCATTATAGCCATAAGTCTAAATGATTGCCCACTATGCCGTCAGGAAGTCATACAAAAAAAATGCATTTCCCCATGTTTCTAAAAACATGGGGGAGAACACACAAAGAAAAGAAATAAATGAAATCCACTGAGTAAACAGCACAATCCTTTCAATACAGTTCACTAAAACATCTGCACAAGAGGGACATGTTTTTAAGCCTAGGGCAGCTTACTATTGGTTGTTATAGCTGCCAGTCAAGGTGGTGACTGCACACTATGCTGTACCAGGCAGACAGACAGAAAGTGAAACAGCATTTTCCCAAATCTTTAGAAAGATGGAGAGGGCACAAAAAGAAAAGAAAATAAATAAATTAAAATCACATGAGGGAAGCAGCCCAATCCTTTTACTACAGCTCATTGCTGTAATGTTATCTTTTACCCTTAGGTTTTACTGAACCAAGTGGTCATTCTTAGTTTGACGCAAATTGCTGTACTTCCAGCCTGTTAGAGCCTTGTGATATTTGTTAAGCAACAATCTTTCATCCGAAATAAACTTATAATGCTTATTTAATAGTAAATTCTGCTTCAGAATAAGAGTCATTGGTACAGTTATATTAAAAAAAGAAGTTTATTGTCTGGTGAGAAGCTAGCAGTTCTGACAAGAGTCAGACAAACGACATACTGAGTATAAGAACAAAGGGACAGGTTGGGAGTGCCAGAGCTGATGGTTAAGGCAGCCACTTGTGTTTTTTTGGAATGAATATGAACTTTTAAGCTCTTTCACTTTAAGGACAAGCTACATTTCATCTTTATCACCACAGTCAAATCCTCACTCTTCAGCCTGGCACTATGGTGTTGAAAGGTTGAGCCGTGGCTATGGCCCAGGTGACCAGAGTTCCATTAGGGGCCCCAACATTTGAGTAGCCAGGAAGGGAAGGGAAGAGGTGAAAGGGCATGGCTTGCTCACTTTTCCCTGGAAGGGAGTTGGGGGTGGGCATTCAGGGAGCACAAGAGCACAAGGAGAAACCATAGCCAGTGCTCAAGTATGGGATGTCAGGGCTGATTGCTTGTAATGCCCCTTGTGGAAATGAAGGGCATTCATCATAGTCAGCCAACTGCAAGTCCTGCTTCCATCATAAGCAGAGCATTGCTTGAGGGATGTAGGGTATACACAGAAAATTGCTGAACATCCCTTTGTGGCTGTCTAAATAATGGCCTATCCTGGCCACCCCTCATTTGGTAATTAGTTTGGAAAGGGAGGCTGATGAGAGGCAGGTACTGGGGACAAAATAAAATAAGGGGAAAAGCTTATATTTCTTAGGTAATTGTGAGGTTGGGATATTACACCCAAATAAATGCAAGAAATAATTAAAAAATAAACTGTGTATTTCTCTTTTAATCGATTCTGTCAGAAGTTAATAAAGCTAAACTGAAATTATCAGCTTATGCTCTTCCTTTTTGAAGTGCAAGCTATACTGCAAACCCCCCCCCCCCCCCAACACACACACACACACATATACATATTAGGTATATATAAATATCAGGTCAGCAATTTATACCCAAGCTACTGCAAGAATTTATTACGTAGAAGAGTTATTTTTTATCTTTCAACCATTCCCTTCTAAAATTAATAAAAAATGATCTGTGTTTATCCACCAAAGCATGTTGTTGTTTGTCTTTCGGCTTTTTCCCAGTAAGGGGTCGCCACAGTGGAACTCCGGTCCGCTAATGATTGGCAGTAGATTTTTACGAAACGCCGAGGTGCCAGCTCAACACCCAACCTTCAACAAAGGCACTCCCATTTATGCACGCATGTCTTTCGAACACTACCCAACCTTGGGGAGGACATGCAGACTCCACACAGAAGGCACTCCCAAGCCAAGCCGAGAATCGAACGGGAGAACCTCTTGCTGTGAGGTAACAATGCTACCACTGTACCACCGCTGCATTCTTATCAACCAAAGCATGTAAGAAGCCAAAATACTTTCATGGGGTAAGGGCTTAGGACAATCATCCCAGGTCTTCTTTTATTGCCAAAAAAGGAACTCCTGCACGTTGAGCAAATGCACGGCTCAAACCAAGACAATTCAAGCAAAAACCAACCGAGCCAGCATACAGTGACCTGAAAATACTTTATTGGTATTAAACCATAAAAAACAACAAAAGACACAGACCGGTTTCGGCCAGATCAAATCATAGCCTTCATCAGTGTGAAAAACAGAACATCAATTGTTGAAGCTTAAATAAGCCCATCTACAATCCCATTGGTTGTGTCAAAAATATTCATTCAGACCAGGTGGAAATAATCCCCCCAGTTTCACAATCAATTTTTCTCTTTGGTATTTAAAATAGAGTGCCACCCTGTCTTGTTGGATCGGTTACCATGTATAATGTCAATAATCATAAAAGTAAACTTGGCAGATTTGTGAATCAAATGATGTTTGTAGAGTGCGTTATTGGCCCTTTTGTTTTTGATATTGCTAATGTGCTCAGAAATCCTAATTCTAAATGGTCTAGAGGTTTGACCAACGTAGAATGAACCACACTGACATGTGGCCAGATAGACCACCCAGTCACTGCTACAGTTAGCAAAAAAGTTGAGATCATAAACCAACGAACAATTTCTGCTAGAAAACTGTTTAGATTTGTTCACCTTATCACAGTTGGTACAGTGGCCACATGGGAAACAGCCTATCAATGGGTCACCTGTCAATGTTGTCTGCAAAAATTGTGAATGTCCATCCATAGTACCATGTTTATAGTGGTTAAAAAAAGAACCAAGGTTTTCCCTTTTCGAAATGAAAATAAACATCTATCAGGTATTATGTTTGCTACTTCATGGTCACATTGCAAAATATTCCAGTGCCTATGTACACTCTGTATTAATTGATCAGAATTTCTGGCATAAGTTGTAGTGAACCTAAGGGGTACAGAATTTATTTTGGCATGTTCCTTGTAGTCCAATAAATTTTGCCTATCTAAGGAATTGACCAGATTACTGGCACTCGTAACATAACCCATGCCATAGCCCCTGGATCTAAATCTATCGGTAAGATCCTTCCGCTGTGTTTGAAATGAAGAATCATGAGAACAAATACGTTTTATCCGAATGAATTGTGATTTAGGGATATTGCGTACAACATGTGGTGGATGGAAACTCGAAGCATGAAGAATGGTATTGTACTCAGGATGTTTCCTAAATACTTCTGTACCTAATGTATGGTCAGGTAATCTAGTGATGGAAACATCTAAAAAAGTAATAATGTTCCTATCATAATGAACAGTGAATTGTAAACCCCAGATGTTATTGTTGAGATAAGATATAAATTCATGTAAGCCAAGTAAATCACCTTTCCATACCATCCAACAATCGTCCAAGTAACGTCTCCAAATGTCAATATATTCCAGAAAAGAATTGTTTTGGCAATCATAAATGATTTGTTGTTCCACAAAGGCCATGAATAAGTCCGCATAAATGGGTGCAAACGAAGCTCCCATAGCGGTGCCCTTCACTTGCCAATAGCAATTATTCTGATAGAAGAAGATGTTACTTGTGAGGACAAATTTGGCTAATTCAACCAAAAAGCAATTGAAAGTATGTTGGTATAAACCCGCCTTATCTAACCAATAGGACAGAGCTTCCAAACCAGCTTGATGTGGAATGTTGGTATATAGAGAACTAACATCAAGGGTACACATCAACCAATCTTGCTCCAACTGACTATCTGAGATTATTTGTAGAAAGTTGGTGGTGTCATGTAGTCTGGATCGTATCAAACCAAGTAAAGGCTTGAGGTGTTTGGTGAGAAATAATGACAAAGGTTCCATAATGTACCCTTTACCTGAAACAATAGGTCTGCCTGGAGGATTGATGGGGTCCTTATGAACTTTGGGTAGAAAATAAATATATTGCGTTGCTGGATCATGAACCATAAGTTGTTGTACAGTGTCATTAGTAATGATGGATTCATCCCTAGCCCAAAGTAAAAACTCCTCAATTTGTTTTTGGAACCTGAAAGTTGGATTGATAGCCATAGGAGAATAATATCTCTGATCCGACAATTACCTAATGGCTTCTTTGTCATAGTTACACCAATTTAAGATAACAACAGCCCCACTTTGTCAGCAGAAATAATAACAATATTTTTGTTATTCTGTTTTTATTGCAACATATTTTGCATCCTTTTATCTCTGTTAACATCTAATATAATTTAAACTTATTGTTAAACACAAATTGTGTAAGTATCACATTGCTGACATAGTCTTTTTAACCTCCCTGAGAGGTCAGTTGTAGTTTATTTTTAATCAGTATCTGACTTGTTCCTACACATCTTTGGAATTGGTTTATGTGTGTGCTGTCTATTAAGTCCGCTTCGGCTTCATTTCATGACATTCTTAAGGAGGCTGTTCAGAGTTTCTACAGCTACTTCCTTATATTATTTAAACACTTTCAAAAATACGGACCTCCACTCGTCAGCATTCCCCAATGATATATTATAGCAATAACCCACGCCTGGGTGTGGGTAATGCGGGATTTACCCACGGTTGGCGTGGTTTGGTCCCAAGGGCGAAGCCCGAGGGACCAAACAAAGACAACCGTGGGTAAATCCCGCATTACCCACACCCAGAAGTGAGTTATTGCTATTATCTATGACATTATTTAAGAAAAGAAACAATTACTTTTCTTAAATAATGGCATTGTATAATGCCTCTTTGCTGCCCTTCCGCAGCTGTCTGGCATCCGCGGCAGTTCTGATGTACTGCGCATGCCTATGCAGTACATCAGAGCTGTGGCCAAAAGCAATGGAGAAAGCAAGATCTCCATTGCTTTTTACTGCTTTGCTTTCTCCATTGCTTTTTACAAACCTTTCGCTATGTTAAATGGGTTTAACATGGAGACAGCTTTAAAATAAGCAACGGAGATGTCCGTTGCTTATTTTAAAGCTGCTGCTATGTTAAACCCATTTAACATAGCGAACAAAAGCAACGGAGATCTTGCGTTCTCCGTTGCTTTTAAACCTGTCTCGCTATGTTAAATGGGTTTAACATAGCGAGACAGCTTTAAAATAAGCAACGGAGATCTCCGTTGCTTATTTTAAAGCTGTCTCGCTATGTTAAACCCATTTAACATAGCGAGACAGGTTTAAAAAAAAAGCAATGGAGAAAGCAAGATCTCCGTTGCTTTTTACACACTGTGTCGCTATGTTAAAGGAGTTTAACATAGCGAGACAGCTTTAAAAAAAGCAACGGAGATCTCCGTTGCTTTTTTTAAAACCAGTGTCACTATGTTAAACTCTTTTAACATAGTGAGACAGTGTTGTAAAAAAAGACTTATACTAATGGAAAAAGTCCGTCGACCGGACCTTTTTCCATTAGTATAAGTCGATTTACAACGTGCACGCTGGCCAATCAGCGTGCACGTTTTGGAATATTAATGGGGGGCCATGGTATAATATGAAATATATCATATTTTCATAATTTATTAACTCGCTCTTCAATCCTTGCTGATTTTCTACATCTTTAAGTCACTCTTAACTCCCAAGAACTTATCTTACTCTTAGGCAATACTTGTAATGAACTACAAAAAACAGCTACATCTACAATTCACAGAACTGTGTTTCTGGTCCCATGGTAAAAGCCTAATAGTGAAGTGAGAAATTACAATATTTAGCATTGCATAGCATCTTGCAAATTCCACTAATATGCATCTGAAAAATACTTGGGGCAACTCTGTCCTCCAGTTCAAAATTTCAGTTATCTATGATTCAGTTAGATCAAACTTTTAACTTTTCTCATTATGTAGAAACAACCATTCCTAAAGATCTGTCAGATCTCAAGCGTATTTACACATTGGCCAAATATGTTACTGCTGACTCTAAGAAGGCTATAATAAAGACAATCTTATTACCAAAACTAGAATATGCCTTTCCCTTAATGGCTGTTGCTAATCTTCATTCCTCCTGCTTCATTGTGCCTGATATAAACTTTGCAGGTGTGTACTTTTTGCAAATCATGAAACACTTCGCCATCACCTGTTAAACGTGTCCAGTGTACTGCTTACCAGAGTATGAGCTGTAACCTGTTTGCCCCCCCCACACACACAGTATATATTATCTTAAAAATGAATTCTGCCCATCCATAGCCCATATACTTGTCCACTACTTTACCCAATATTCATTAAGAAATAAATCTGTTGGTTCCAATACATTACAAAAACCCTTTTTGACTTATCCACAGCAAAGGGTGCCTTCTGTAAATCAGTCCAACTATCTGGAGTTCCATTCCACCAAATATTCTTGCTAAACCTTCTCTTCCATCCTTTCAAAAACTGAATATTTAAAATGTGCCATGTGTACATATTGTCAGCAGCATCCCACCTTAATAGATTCCTTTACATATAACCCTTTACCACCGAATCCAATGTGATGAAAATGTCCATCAGTCTGATAACTTGCACATTTCAAATGAGTCAATGAATTGCAGTGTAACTGATACATATATAAAAACTGTAATACAGCAGTTAATATCACTTCAGATTTGCTCAGCTTACTCACTTGTTACATCCAGACATTTTATGACGTGTTTGTGATGAATGCTAATTTTGATAAATATTTGATTCAAGCAGTGTCATGCTGCACAAACCTTTATCGCCACTTGCTGTTATATCCTTTGCTTGACATTATCTATCCTATATATTTTCTTTATATAATTTATGTAGCTTACTATGTATATGAAGTAAGATGTGTTTATTCACTGTTTCATTTTGTCTGTTTTTGTGTGTCTTTAGTAGTGGCTGAAAAAGGTCAGTTTAACAAATGAAATAAATAAATTAGTAAATGCAATTATACATGATTCATCTTTCCTCTGTCTTCAGATATACTATATTTCTCCATACTTCCTTAGAACAGTCTGTCATTCATGGATTTTAATTCCCTTAAAGTCTCATCTCTCTGCCTTCTTTACTGGTATACGTTATACATTTTTAGTCTGTCTCATATGTCTGGTGTAGACAGAACCTGTTTTCATTGCCATCCTTTGTAGAGCCTTTATGTTATCAATGTTTTGGACAAATGGAGGTCTTCAGAATTCTACAATTTGTGTGTTGATTGCCAGCTGTCCTTACAGCAGAACAGGTTTTGCTTTTACCTGCTGGTATCTTTTCCTGCACATCAGAATATCCAGATGTTCTTCTTATTTTCTCGCATTGCTTGCCTGGCTTTAAAGAGCGACTGACACCATGAGGGTCAGCTTTCATATATGATATAATGTTAATATTTATTGATAAAGTGTGCACAATTTAGTTATGGATGACTGAACTGACAATGTCGAACAAAACAGACAAAAATAAGACTGAACATACATAACATCAAATTACTTAAACAAAGAACAATTGAAACATTGAAAAATGAAAACAATTTCTATTCCCTATCTTTACAGTATACCATCCCCATAAAACTAGCCTCCAATTTGTCTGAATAGTAGCAGTGTTACAGGAAGGGTTTTTTTTAAGTTTCAGTGTGGACTTAGGGTTGGGGTGGAGGCATGGTTAGAGTTAGGGTTAGAATGCTTTATTGAGGTGATGAAGGGGGGCTTTTGCCAACTCATACATACAAACATGCAGCAACACACACTACAAACATAACATCTAACTCCTTACCTAACCCTTATGCTAACCCTAATACCCAAACACACGGCACTTCCCAGATATCAGAAGTTCAACTATATGAATGTTTGACAAAATGCATGGTAACACACACACACACACACACACACACACACACACACACACACACACACACACACACACACACAAAACATGCATGACCGCAGTGTCGTTTGGGCTAGCTATTTTCTGTGCCTGTTTTGGTGCACTTTATAAAAATGCTTGTGTATCCATATTATTTAACATGCCCTTATGAAATTTTCAGGAAATATTTCTGGGATAATCATCCAATAAAGACTCTTAGATTGTACTCCTAACCTCAAAGACAAAGGAGCATTCGCAATTTGAAATAAATGAACTTTAAAAAAAAAAAAAAAGAAGAAAAAAAGGTAAATTTGTATACCACTTGGCACAACATCCAAAAACTCACTTTTGTAGAGGTAACACATATTATTTGTAAGCTCAAGGTCACAACACTGTGACCCCAATTCCAAAAGACTTTCTTTCAGTGAGAGTCACCACTTGTTCCTCAATGGCAGAGAAACTTGAATATTTCTTTGCCTGTTTAGAGGTGGAAACAGCAAACAGTCATGCCTAGGCACCAGCAGATAGGCCACAGCAGTCTCACATTATCTATACCAGCCAACTACAACCACATCTTCACAGTACAAGAGCATGATGTAAGAAGTGTGCTCAAAGTGGTTAATTTAAGGAAGGCTGCTGACCCTGATGGAGTGACAAGATGGGTGCTGAAAGAATACGCGGACCAGCTCTGTGGAGTCTTCACAAAGATTTTCAATCTGACTCTGTCTAAGTCTGCTATTCCATTTTGTCTGAAGTCAACTACAACCATTACACTGCCAAAGAAACCTGTCATCAGGGGTTGGGAGGGTGGCCTAAAGGTTAAGTTGTTTTCCTTGTAAGCACAAGGTGCAGGGTTTGAGTCTCACAAGGGATAATTGGCTAGGCTTAAAATGGCTCGCAAGGGCAGTTAGCTTAGTACTAATCTATGAACCTATCAGTAGTCTCAATAGGACTACTGTCCAGTGGTACTTACTCCAGTCATCATAAAGTGTTTTGAACAGCTGGTTCTGTGACACATCAAGGGCAGTCTCCCAGTTATCTTGGATACACACCAGTATGCTTACAGACCAAATAGGTGTATGGAAGATGCCATCTCCACTGCCTTACACACTGCACTTTGTCATTTTGAGCAGCACTGGTGCTGTGTGAGGATGCTCTTTGTAGACTTTAGTTCGGATTTTAACACAGTTGTCCTGGATAAACGGGTCAATTAATCTCACTGGCTTAGGACTTTCATAACCTACCTACCATTGGATTAAAGACTTTTTGACTAGCCGTCCTCAGATGGTTAGACTAGGCCGTACCTCTCCCCCACTCTCAGGCTAAACACTGGTGTCCCACAAGGCTGTGTGCTGAGCCCCCTTCTGTAAACTCTTTACACCCACGGCTGTGTCCCCCTTCATTCTACTAATACCATCATTAAGTTTGCAATGACACCACATTGGCTGGACTTATTTCAGGAGGAGATGAGACAGCATATAGAGATGAAGTTCAAAGACTGGCTCCGTGGTGTACTGAGAACAACCTTGTCCTGAACTCTGCCAAAACAAAAGAACTCGTAATAAATTTTCGGAGGCACAACGCAGATCATAACCCAATGTGCATCAATGGAGACTGTGTTGAAGAGGTTCCTGCCTTCATGTTTCTAGGTGTACATGTGGCAGAAGATCTCTCTTGGTCCATATACACCACAGAGGCAGTCAAGAAGGCACAACAGAGACTCCATTTCCTGAGGATCCTCAGGAAAAAATACCTGCAGGAGAAGCTACTGGTGACTTTTTAGCACTATGTGATTGAAAGTGTGCTGACATACTGCATTTCCACATGGTATGCCAAGAACTCAGTGGCAGACAGGAAGGCCCTTCAAAGGATCATTAACTCTGCCCAGAAAATCACTGGCTGCTCACTGCCCTCCTTGGAGGAACTCTTCAGCTCTCGCTGTCAGCAGGGCAACCAACATCTTGAAAGACCCTTCTCACTCTGGACATCACCTGTTTGAGCTGCTGCCTTCTGCAGATGGTTCAGGCCCATTCCATCTAGGACAGACTTAAGAACAGTTTCTATCCCAGAGCTATACCTGAACTGAACAATGCTAAATACTCACAGTGAGTACAGATAATAGCCTTTTGCACTGTAAGGTATATGTTTACTTTATTCTTTTCATGTTCAATAACTTAGTTGTTTACTGCATTGCATTGCATTATATTGTATTGTTTGGTGGTGTATTGTATTATATTCTCTTATTTATTCATGTTCATTATATGTTTATGCACCTTAGGAGGATTGCTACAAATTTAATTCTACTTGTGCAGTGACCATAAAGGAATCTTATCTTACACTGAGATCAGAGTGAAAGCAGTTGTTTTAGAATCTGGTCCCTGTAGTAAGCCTGTTTATAGATGGTCCGTACACTGAAGTAAATCACTTAGACTGACAGCAGGTCTTTTGGAATCAGGGCAGACATACAGTGAGAGCAACTGTTTTGGTATCGATGGCCCTATATATTTTTATTTTGGATTTTTTTTTAATTTGTTAATGTGCAGATAACTAGTAGATCTACTTAAATTTTAAACTCACTGTTTTGCAAATTTTGTAGATGTTCATTTTAATTTGCCTGTCTGGCCTGAGTTTGACCCTGCTTACAGAAATCTATAATTTTTATAATGTTTAAAGATATTCGTGGTGTCAATGTTGGTTGTTTTTTCATTTATAAAAATGTAGGATTGCCTATGTCATACGTGATAATTTAATAAAGATGTTTATTGAAAAAAAAAGATATTCTTATAAGATTTTGAGGGCAAGAAACCTGGATAGTCAGGCTTAAAAAGCATGTTGCCTGTTAGGACAACCGCATACATAATTTCAGATTTTTGCATATCTGTTAGAACGAATGAAATATGCAGCTTTGTTATGAAATTTAAAATCACAGAAAATATACTATTTCTGAGAAAAAGGTAATGGAAAAATTAAGATAATTTTTATTCCTATTTCATCAGAACATACTGTAATTATACAAATTAAATATATGGTGGGTTTGTCAGTCTGAAAAATGTTAGATCTGTATGTCATTGCAAAGCAAATGGAAATAAAACAGAGCAACCATTTCACTAACAATATTCTAGTAGATTTCTTTGCAATATATATCATTGATTCATAGTTACATAGTTGACTAAGCTGATGGCTAAGGTTATAAAAACTTTGACATTTGTTTATTTTATTTACTATTATTTACTGACATTTACCCACAACATGCACACGACTTTATCATCGTTTGATGCGTACTACTTAGCAAGAGTCAACATTTAGGTGCATAAATGTAGTGATAAAAGGCTTCCCTAGTTATAAAGAATGTATATGTTATTTTTACATGGACATGTGCTGCATTCCTCACTCGGAACAGCTAATGGATACTATGTATAATGAATGCTGAATTTAAAGTGCATGTACACACGTGTTCATAAAATACTGTCTTCCTGTCCACTGCTTTGTATATGTGACTGCAGTGTGATTTATAGTTGACAACCTGCATGTATGTTTCATCTGTCTCAAACTGTATTTCATAGTGTTGTAGTGTATACTGTAAACCTGCTGGGCGATATTGTCAAATGCCAAGCAGATGATGTAACTTATATATATATATATATATATATATATATATATATATTTGTGTACTGTTTACGCCTGCTTGGTCACCTGTAAACCTTTAGACTGAGTGAAAATTTTACGTAGAAAAATTCTGTACACCCCTACAGCCCACGGCTATATTTTAATTATACTAATTGTCAGGAATGAGTACCACATGTGACTCTCAATAATCTTTTCATGAATTATAGTGTTAGTAATGTTCAACTCTGAAAAGGGACATTTATTTTTACACCTTAAAACTGTTGGAAAGTAAAACAGGAAGACAGTCTGCAATACCCACATCTCAAGACACTCTGATTAAAACGTGGATAGAGAGCGATACGTTAATACTGTCGATATCTGTGCACATTTGATTTCCATTCTATACACTCTTAAATGCAGATGACAGAGATGTGTGTAAGCTTATGACATGCATACAGATATTTCAAGCACGGGCAATAATGCCTTTCTAGCCTGTCAACATACCAAAACAGTTGTTCCCATAGTAAGTATCCAGGCTGCTGTTAAAAATATCCAAACTACTGCTTTCTTTAATGTAGTTTGCTAGTCTATTCCACACATCAGCTGCCCCCTCAGAGAACCAGTTAGTACACTTCTCATTCTTACAGAATCTTCTACAATGGTTCTCTTATGATTCTCTTACTACTTTTCGATAACCCTAAACATTCCCTGAGGTGGTTGTCTCTAAATGCCCTATATGCCTAAATAAAGTCTTCTTTTAAATATCTGTATGAGACTGTAGAAGTTCAGATATTTTAGTCTTTCGTAATAACTTAAATTTTCACATCCATGGATGCCCTTGGTATATTTCCGCTGTACTATTTCCACTTTACTCATGCTTGTTTTCTTATAAGGTTTCCATATTGTTATTCCGTACTAACGTTTGGGCCTAATGTAACTAACAAACAATGACTTCATTGCAGGGAGCAGTTTACTAATTGTACTTCAAGACAGACTGACACACACACACACACACACACACACACATATATATATATATATATATATATATATATATATATATATATATATATAGAGAGAGAGAGGGAGTAAGGTGTATATAGATAGAGATATATGCACACAACAATACATCAAAAACAAGGTATCTGTTTGCAGAAGTACTTCTTTCCCTGATGATGTAATCTAGTTCATATTAATATTAGCTCTGAAAGGTTCTGTAAATGTAGTGTGTATCTGGCTAATTTTGTTTTTATAAAAATAAAATAGCAAATATAATTATTTGAAGTAAATCAAAAGTAATGAAATATTTACAATATCGGGAAGAAGGTAAAATTAATTTTATTTGAAATAGGTCATGTCAGTTGCTCTTTAAACTCCTGGGTCCCATTTTGTTGGGGTTAGGATAGGATCCATACTTTCTGGTCTTCCTTTTATTGCTTGTTATCTACATACTTTATTTTCCATTTCTTTACAATTAATTTAAGCTGCCATGGGTTTGACCATTCCTGTAGACTTGCAGACTGATTAATCTTCCCAGCCACCTAAGGTTTACTTGGGCTGCAAATCTTCATACTGCCTGAAAAATAATTACTTTCCTTACAGTCCTTCTACAGTATCATTCTTTGTATGCATTCACGAGCACAAGTACTTCAAATTAACCCTGAGATACACAATTTGCATTAGAAGCTCTTAATGTCTTGCCTCATGAGTAAGGGATCCATAAAGAGAAGCACATTTAAATATTGGATATGTTCAGTTCATTTTTTTTACATTATGTTGCCTTGCGATATTGTGTATTTCAAGTGCTGTTATGCATTTTATGAGGGATAATACATTTGTAAGTCAGGCATTATATAAATTCCTGTCCTAATTGATAATCAGACAGAAATTTTATGAATTAAGGCAAACTTAAATTGGACAAAAACAGGGATGTATGTGAAGATCAGCAAAAGTACAAAGATTTGCATGTAGCACCTTTTTTTAATAAAAACTGTGGCTTGCTTTCACTATTTCCATTGACTTTGATCCCAGAATACCATATTGGGGCCTGCTGCAAGGCTACCTAAATTACAGGTTAAACACCTTCCTAAAATATTGGTATAACACATGTAGAGCTCCTTTCATGTGTATTAGCATTGTCATTCTGTGTTAGAGATGTCTAACATGTTTCTACTGCTGGAATCTACACTGTACTGAATCCTTTGTTCTATTGCACTGTAAGTTTCAGCCCTTTAAAAGTAAGTCCAGTTTTACATGTTCTGCACGTTAGGCAATGTTTGAGAGAGGAGTAGTTATTTGAGAGCTAAATATGAAATACGTATTGAATTTGGTTGCATAGGAGGGCAGTATCATAGGAGGGCAGTATCATTACGCTTTTTTGCTCATGTCATTACTGGAACTCTCTCATGTAGCTACATCAGTTTTTCTTTCTAATAAGGAAGATGCTGATGGAGTGACAGAGAACTCACCGATAAAAAAATTTATAATAAACACTCATGATTGGAAACTATATCAAATATCTGTAAAATATCTGAATGATGGTCCTAATAGCCAGTTGTAACAGACTTCTAGTATGTTTAAATGTACCGGTTTCAACTGTCTCAAGGTAACACATCCTTCTGAACTGTATAATTATTGCTTTTAGTAGTTGACCCTCTTATGCAATATTGTTTGCATAGTTTATGTCTTTTCATACACTGTCATGTTCATAATAACTTCCTGGTATTCATCTTTGAAACTAACATTGTGCTGCTAATGTGTCTGAACACAGAGCTCTCCAAAAAAGCAGTTCTTTTGTTACATTCTTATATTTATGTATTACCTGCATAGTTTGCATGAATGTCTTTCTCATGGAACAGTGATTGAAGTCACTGTGAATCTCATATAAACGGACAATGAAGTCTCTGATTTCATATTGTTTATTGTTTCCCAAAAACATATGTTTCATGTATGAACATTACAGTGAAATCTTCTTTGGGTTAGTTCAGTTTATAGAAACATCTTTTAATAGCTGTCAGCTAAAAATTGCATTCAGTTGGCACTGTTGTGATGGCCAGTGAGACTGATCTGTTGATTGATTTATTTTGTTTACCCCGTCACTTGAACCATCTGTCCCCCATGGTAAATGTCAGTCTTACCAGCTACATGAATATGAGGTGCCTACATCTTTTCACTTTTAATGCATTGCCAGCCAAAGACTAATTCACTATAAATATTAAAGATTGTCCATCTATCGGTCTATCTCTATCTATATTTTATGTTACGTAACACTAAATGCCTTTTAATTCTGCTTTGAATGAGAGATCTGTTTATATAACCATGCATATAGATTGAAGACACGATTAACAGGCAGCAAGCAGACAGCTATGCATGATGTCATCAGAGAAAGACATAGCTGTTCATGCAGTCTGCTGAGTTCCCTGTGTGTCCTTCTGCATGGCCAAGTGCTGGACTGAAGCTAAAGGTCAATGTCCTTAGCAGCTTTTAGTTTGTTGCTTGACTTTAATCCCTATGTGTTGATTCTTCTGCACTTCCTTTCCTGCCTAAATCCAACCCAAGCTTTTCCTTTAATCCCTAGCCATTCCTCAGGTATAGGTTTTTCATTATGCTATCAGAATCATTGCTGACATTTCCTAGCTTTTTGTCCACATTGAAGTAAATCACTTGTTAAGTCAGAAAATTTTGAATGTAAACTAAGCACTAAAAATGCAGTGTATCAGGTAATAGACAGTGTTGAAGTATATATATTCCATAATGTGGACAGCTATAAATTCTCTGAAGTGGTAAATTTCTAATGCATCCCTGGTTTGAACTGTTGTTAAAAGTTGTACTGGAACTGCCCTGTCATTAGCAGCTTGTTTTACTAAAAATTGTTGTTAAAATACTGTACTGTGTGGTAATGTTATATATATTTGAGAATAACACATTTTTCAAACTGCAGTCATCACAAATTTGCACTTTCAGAAGCATTTTAATTCCTAATGCCATTTTCTCTGCTTTTGACTTTCTCTTTTTCTGCTAACAACTAGATATAATTTTTATTGCGAATATGAAATTGCAAATGAGTGTGTAAATATGTTGTTCCTTGTATGCTCCAGTACTCATTTTTAAGTTCAGTGTATATGTGGTGCTTTTACACAAATATGAAAGTACATTTGGAGTTTTGGACTAGCTTGATCTTTTTTGTTTTCCTGAATACCATAGTCCTAGGTAAATGGTAATCTGGTATGGCATAAGAAGTATATGGCATGTATTTTGTTTAATATGTTCTTCACTGGTAATCGTGTAAGATGTCAGATAAGTCTTACTGGTCTAACACAGCCATGAAGGTGTAACATTTTACATTTAAATGCACAGTGATTTATATATGCATTGCCTTAAAAAAAAGTCATGTTAAGATATACAAAGTTTGTTTTCTCTGCTTTGCTGTTTTTTTTTTTTCTGTGTTGAATATGGGCAACTGTTACTTGTGCTTGAGATTGTTCTGTTCTTCTTTATTTTTCTTTTCTTTTGTGTGCCTCATTTTTTCTTCCTGTCTTCCTCATGTTGGTCCTTTGCTTACCTTTTTTCCACATAAACCTTCTCTTGTGTTGAAGTTGAGTCCCATGTTGAGATACCACGTCGTAGACCTCTCTCCTTCTGTCCCTGCTGTACCTCAGAAGGTAATGTAATCTCACACAACACCATTCCAACACCGCTGAATTTTCATTGCCACATTAAAGTCCTCAGAGCCAATGTCCAAAGTGTTCATTCCCAAGCTTATGCATTCCTTTTTGCCAGGAGCTAGTTATATATATGTTTAAGCAGCAGGATGTGGCAGAGTATGGAGTAATGGATAGATAAAACTGCCACATTTGGTGGTGTATGTTGTCAAAGCCAAGTGGATTAACCACGCGAGAAGTGGTTAAATCCTCTGTAAGATACACCCTGGAATACTTATTCTGATTATACATAAGAGTTATGTTTACATTTTGTCTCACTGCATGTTTTATAAATTAACATTTCTCAGATATGGTAATATTGTAGAACATACTATATAATCTTGTCACCAGTTGGGTTACAGGATTTCACAACCCAGATATAATATATATTAACTCTGACTTCATAAAGCAATGGATTAAGGGGGACAACCATTATTTTACAAAGCTGAGTATGTCCCACTTCCATAATGTAACCTTCAAAACAATTAAGTATTGTAGAATCTCTTTTTGACACTGTAAAAAAAAAAAACATAAAAACAAACTCTTGAGAACACAGCTGACTTGAAATATATATTTTTAAATAAATTGTGATGTTGTTTTAGCACTGAAACAAACTTAACTATGTTGTATAGTATAGGCTACAGAATATCAGAGTCTAGAAATTATGGCCTGCAAGGACAAGTCATTATACTAACATTTTTTTATTCATTCTTAGGCTGCATGCTTCAGATACTTAACCTTGTAAGCATGTTGTATGAACATTTGTCCATGATAATGCATGCCCCTAAATCCCATACTTCCACTGGATCACAATTTGACAAGTTTTTTACTGACATCAAGTGCTATTTTTGATGGTATAATTTTAGACAGATGTGTTTTGTGTTGTTTATTATTGTTTAGTTCTTGACGCAAATGACAGCTGCAAATGCAGTATGTATCAACCTTTATACTTGTAAATCAAGACATGTAAGACATGCTGGCAGGAAATACTTGCTTGGCTTACTCAAGTACCTAAATAATCCCTGCTTTGTTTGTTTTTGCAGAGCATAGCTGACCTGTTGTGACTTGTCCTCTTGTTTGGCTGTGCACGTAGTTTAACACATTTGTATTCAGTATAAGCTGGAAATGCCCTTCGGTTTACATTTTGCCACTTCTTGTGGGTATTCCGTGTTAGGCAGTTCTTATTCCTGTACTAAAGAAGTTTTTCTTTGTATCATTTTTCAGTGGCTTCCCATGAGCTCATTCACATATAGTCTGACCTTGATAATCCACTTGATTTGAAAGCAAATCTAGACTCACAACTCATACACCCTGTACAAAGCCAATGAGGTATTAGTTGATCATTATCTGTTACCATTTCACAAACCATTCTATTGGGCTAGGGCATAATCATCCTTTGGGTATGTAACTTGGCCAGTAAATCATCACTTCTGGGCTTACTAACCTGAGTATGATGCATCTGCAATTACCTTCCCACTTTTAGTAGGCAACA